>NC_041218.1:174248-195920 GCF_002837175.3 Physeter macrocephalus | reverse complement strand
GGAGGATCCCACATGCCGCGGAGCGGCTGGGCCCGTGAGCCGTGGCCGCTGAGCCTGCGCGTCCGGAGCCTGTGCCCCGCAACGGGAGAGGCCACACAGCAGTGAGAGGCCCGCATACCGCAAAAAAAAAAAAAAAAAAAAAAAAAAAAAAAAAAAAAAAGGTTTCAGGAAACGCACGACAGAGGGAAGCTTCCTTGCTGTCCTGTCAGGGTCCCTGGCGGGAAGCAAACGTCACTGAGAAATGATTTGTCAAACAGCATAAATTGAAGTGTTTGCGGGGGGACCTAAAATTTGATTTTATTTGAACCCAAGAGTAAAGTATTTGCTGAGTTTTGAGAAAGTAGAAAATATAGCCAAACTGTTAAAGGGAACCTGCAGTAACGAGGCCACTGTTTGTCCTTCATCAGCACATTTCCTGGCTTGCGGCCTCTCCAGGCCCACGTCCAGCCGCTCAAATTCCCCAAATCACACCCATGTGACAGGTGGTGTCAACCTGACGATTGGTAGGTGAACCTTTCCAGAACTCTGTCTTCTTTTCTCTAGGTCTTTAACAGAGATTTCCAGTACCCAGTAAAGCAAATATTGCTAATTTCCATATTTTATTCAGTTATCTCTTAGGACCACAAACTTTTAGTCCTGAACTTGTACGTCACAGGGAGAAGCTGACCGGATTGTCCAGTGAGGGTCCTGGTTGCCCCCAACCTGCCCCAGAGACGGTGCCTTCCCTCCCGTCCCCACCTCGAGGGCCTGGCTGGGACGGCCGGTGCGCCCAGCTTCGCCGACGGCCAGCTGCCTGGGCCCCAAATGTCTGTTTCCCCCAGGCAAGGCTGTCATGTACAAGCCCAGTGAAGAGGGGGGCATCAGGGAGATCGGACCCTCCCTCAGAGACGGGCTCCTGGCTGAGACCGGCCTGGTGCCCCCAGCCCTGTGGACACGGCTGTTCCCCATGGCTGTCTTACAGAAACGGCCTGGTGTCCGCAGTGGGGTGGGCTCGTGGCTTGGCCCCCTCACCCCTGCAAGGCTGGGGCTGCCTGCCTTGCAGGCGCCCTGCGTCTCCTTCCCTGAAGACGGGTTGTTTCTCTGTATTTCCCTGGACACCTGTATTGCTTCCTACGTGCTCCTGAGCTTTTTCTCCATTATTCGACCCTAATTTCTGTGCCCTCATCTCCTTTCGTGTAGGAGAACCTCCCGGAGCCAGGCACCTACCCCACTTCTGTAGATTTCCTGGCTAACCTCCTCTCCCTCACCCTGTTTCTCCTTCGGCCTTGGAAAGACTCACTCCTTTATCGGGCAAGTGTTAAGCATCACGCTTCCAGGTTCAGGTGAAAATGGCTAGAAATCGTGTCTGTCTCGCGAATCTTCTGATCACGCTTTGGCCGGCAGTCAGATCTCTGCCTGGACCGTCAGCGGGCGGCGTGGTGTGTAGCGCTGGTTACGGCCGCCGCCCAGTCCCGCTGGCACCACTTCCCCCGTCCTGAACCCCCAGGTCCTGCCCTGCCTGCCTCGCTGCCGCTGACCCAACCCGCCCCTGTTTTCAGTCGCTACGGGGAGCACGCCTTTGTTGGTGTGGACGGGTCAGAGGAAAATGGGTTTTCGCCATCGTTTGATGAGCGGTCCACGCGGAGTGTGGCCCTCACGTGCCCCTGAAAACCACGGCGAAGCTCCTTCCTGCCCTTTGATGCAAAATGAAGCGAAGCCACCGCCCTTGGTGCTTGTTTGGAAGCGGAACGCCATCGGCCACCATAATGGAAGTGAGTGTGAGGCCCTCCTGCACCTCCAGGTGCTCCACTCCCGGTCCAGTCCTGGCCTCCAGCTCCCACAGGCTGCTCAGCATGTCCCTGCCCGACCGTCCTGTGGCAGGGGGACATCAGGGGTCCTGCAGGGCCTGGGAGTGAGAGGTCGAGGCGCCTGACGTGGAAGCACTGAGCACGCCAGGGATGGGGACCCCTGGGGAGGTGGCGTTAGCGGTCAGTGGGAAAGAGTTACTGCAATGGTCTGAAAGCTGAGAAGAGACTGCAAAAATATTTTTAGGAATATGGCATAACATGGAAGAAATGTGTTCACTCGAAGCATGGGAAGGTTGAAATGCCAAACAGTTCTCTTGGCTAAATTTAGCAGAAGTGCTCTTTATTTAAGAACTATAGTAGCAAATATATAATGCAGGAGACGTATGGACTGCTTTGCCTGGTGTGTCCACCCAGCACAGGGTGCCTGCGCGTCACTGACGCTGCTGTCCTTCGGCAGGGCGGCGGGGCAGCAGGCCGGGCGCAGAATCCTATGTGGCGACTGAGTCGCGGGTGGTGGCCATGGAGTGGGGACAGCCCTGGGGTCCTTCTAGATTCATCTGGGAGACTCCCAATAACAGGGAAAAGGAGACCACCCTGGGCCCACGAGACTTGTCATGGGTGCTCATTTCTAGCACTTTTCATGTTTTGCCAACCCTCAGCCTCCCTGGGAGATCAGAGAGGCGGGAACACTGGGCAGCGGGTGGGACACTGAGGCAGGGAGGCTGGCCAGGGAGCGCTCTGACCAGAAGCCTCCAGACAGCCGTCGGTGGAGGAAGGAAGTCAGGACACCAGGGCCCACCCGACGGGCTGCAGCAGGAACCACCGGGTCGGGAGAGCCCCCGGGTCTGGGGCATGACGGGTCAGGGGGCCTGGGGGGGCAGGTGACCAGGCAGACGACACCAGGTGGAGCGCCGCCCGCCTGAGGCTGAGACCCTGACGCCAGGACAGCCTCTTCGGCTCGGGAGACCCGTAGGCTCCCATGATAAGGGTGGGGGCAGTGAGAGGGGCTCGTGGTCTTCGGCTGGGCTGCTCTCCCCGCAGGCTTCAGCGGGCTGGGACAAGGGAAAAGGGGGAGAGGAGCTGCCGGTGTGGCCCCCGTGGGTCTCGGGTTGGCAGGGGGGTCCGGAAAGCCTCTTAATGGGATTAAACCCTTTATCCAAGGATTGAACGAAAAAAGGCCTAAGACGAAGATGTGCACACCTGAGGCAGGTTTTGCTGGGAGAGGGACACAGACTGGGGAGACCTTGCTTTATGGAAAGCAGGATGCGGTGACGGGGCGCCCCGAGCCGAGCCTGGCTGGCGTCGGGGTTTCACTGCGCCAGGACGCGCAGGCCCGGGCCACCCCCACCCCCGTGACTCTGCGGCTTCGCGATCACGGCCCCTGCGTCGTCCAAGGGGTCCTCTGGGGTCTTCAAACTCTTTTTTCCTTCACGGGACTCCCATTCCCGACTGCTTTGTCTCTCATTTCCCTCACTGTATGTGGCTTTTGTGGAAGCTAAGTTTCTCCCTTGAATTTAACTAATTTTGAAACCAACAAAGGTTGCACACACGGCACCCAGGGCAGAGTTTGGCTGCACGAGCACAGGAAATCCAATTAAAATCGTAAAACTGGGAAGAAAGAGAGTGGCTGACGAGATGAAGAGTGACGTGGAAGCAGGCTCCCTCCCTCCGCGCGGGGAAGACCCGTCCAGGCCTGGCTCTGGGCAGCTCAGCGTGCTGCGGTCTTCATCTTCCAAGCGACTCCTTAAACAACCGAGAATTCGAAGCGTGAGAGCGGTGGAAGCCGCAATGAGGAAGAAAATTATTCATTTTGGTCTCGTGCCATTATTTTCTGCGCCTTTGCATATTACAATATTTTGAGTTTCTAATCCATTAGCAGGGAATATGCATTCATAATAACGGCAGAATCTCTGAAATGTTTAATTGAGAACAAAAATAGCTCTTCGCACCAGACAGAAAAGCATTAGGAGATGACAGGTGCTCTGTCCTCATGGGCTCTGAGCTGACATGGTTCCCACGATGATGTCCTTTACAACCACCTTGGGCTCTCTGTAACGCAAGGACAGAGTCGGAATGTCGCGGTTCCGGGAAATGTTTACTTGTGGAACAAGCACAGGCTCTGAATAAATGCTGCTGGCAAGGCCTCAGGACGCTGTGTTCTTCGCCCTGACGTGTGTCCTGAGGCCTCGGAGGTACGAACACTGGGCTGGCTGCCGAGGTAGAAGGGAGACGTGGGTGATGGAAGGCGGCTGCCAGGGCCCCACCCCACCCACCCGTACAGAAGTCTGGACACTCTCCAGCTGCTGCCCCCGCCCCGCAGGGCCACCTGGGAGGCAGGTGGGATGTGACAGGGTCCCGGCAACCGTGGGGCTGTCATTACCCCTGGTCAGAGTTCAGGGTCTTCAGAACAGGGCCTGGGACGCTTTTCTCTAAGGAAACAGCCCTGAAACTGGGCTTAAATTCTACACGAGTTGAGGTCTTATTCTTAGACACCAATAGGACGACTTCCTGGTTTGGACACATTTAAGTAGCTGAACAGCAGTTTGCTATGAGTCTGGAACCTGAGATCCCCTCGCTGTCCCATGAAAACGTGCTCGGACCCTGATTCCACGAGTGGCCTCTGACCCGGCTGTGCACCTGGCCACCGGCAAGTGCGTGGTCAGTGGCGTTTACGCCCGTCCTCCAGGGAGCGGGGTTGGTGGGGGGGGCGGATGGCGGCTGACGGCAGAGGAGGCTAAACGCTGCCCGGGCCTCGGGCCCAGCGTTGTGGGGGCTTCACCATTTGTGCTGCTGTCATGGGGGCCACGCGAGACCTGCCTCTTGGCCACTCCCATGGGGAAAGGCTGGGCCTTCTCTGTGGGATCCCGTAGAACAAAAGGGGTTCGTGCAGAATGCCCCAGGGGCACAAGTCCACGGGGGGACAATGTCTGGGAAGGGTCAGCACAGCCCTGGCCTGGCTGCCCACCCAGGTGTGTCCCAGGCCCATTGCTGCTGCTTCCACCTGTGTAGGGAGAGCAGGGGGCCCGGGAGCAGCCCCTGAGGAGGGGGTCAAAGGGGCTGGCTCTAGTCAGAATGGCGCGGCCCTTGGCCACGTCACACCATTTCTCTAAACCTCAGTTTCTCCATCTGTAAAGTGGGTTGTCACCCAGACTAAATGAGATGAGGGGTGGGCAAATGGGGGGGCATTGGTCAACAAGCACAAACCTGCAGTGATAAGATGAATAGGTTCTGTGTCTCACCGAAAGCAAAGGGAGGGGCCTCCCTGGTGGCGCAGTGGTTGAGGATCCGCCTGCCGATGCAGGGGACACGGGTTCGCGCCCCAGGAAGAACCCACATGCCGCGGAGCAACTAAGCCTGTGCGCCACAACTACTGAAGACCTCGCACCTAGAGCCCGTGCTCCGCAACAAGAGAAGCCACTGCAGGGCTTCCTTGGTGGCGCAGTGGTTGAGAGTCTGCCTGCCGATGCAGGGGACACGGGTTCGCGCCCCGGTCCGGGAGGATCCCACATGCCGCGGAGCGGCTAGGCCCGTGAGCCACGGCCGCTGAGCCTGCGCGTCCGGAGCCTGTGCTCCGCGACGGGAGAGGCCACAACAGTGAGAGGCCCACAAACCAAAAAAAAAAAAAATCTATTAGAGAAGCCACTGCAGTGAGAAGCCTGCACACCGCAACGAAGAGTAGCCCCCGGCTCGCCGCAACTAGAGAAAGCCCGCGCGCAGCAACGAAGACCCAACGCAGCCAAAAATAAATAAATACATAAATACATAAATAAAATTTATATATATATATAAAAAAGCAAAGGGAATCTGTGAGGCGATGGACTGGGGAATCATCTCATACTGTATACATGTGAGAACATCACATCGTGTACGTTAAATATATACCACGTCCATCAGTAAGAAGCACACGACGCAGGGCTCAGAGCTGCACCACCATGGTTACCCTCACTGACCACTGGTGACAGGTCACTTGTCATCCAGTTAGAGGGATACCGGCTAAAATACAAGGAACTTCCTTTCCTAGGGTTTACTAATTTGGTAGGAAAAGAATCGGCTTTAAATTGTAGCTCTCAGTGAGGAGAGCAAAGCAAGCCCCTCCGTTACCCAGGAAAAGTGACGGGACAGCCACATCCCTAAGGGCCTCACCTGGGGGCAGGAGCCAGGGGCAGCGGAGGTGAGGTGGCATGGGCGGGGGGAGGAGGCGGGCCTCGGCGGCACAGCCACGGTCTGCCCGCACCGTGTGGGCTCAGGCGTGGGGGGCAGGCACTCCCCCGGGCCTCACACCCGTCGTCAGGGCGCACGTCTGAAACAGCCCGGCTCCCGGCTCCCAAGGCCCTTACCCGTCCACACGGGGTCACAGGGCGAGCGATGGGGTTCAAGGGGAGACACCGACCTGGCTTTCCGGTGGCAAACAAAACAGACCCCACCACGGGGCACGGCCGGGCGCGGATGCCGGGCTGGGGGTGCTCACCGCGTCAAGGACCGCATTCCCGGAGAAAGGCTCTCCTCACGCTACGCCTGCCCCACGCCGAGTCCCCACCACGGCCCGAGAGAGGCGCCGGCGGCCAGCCGAGCCTGGACAGCCCACACCTGCGACACGGGCTCTAGGTCTGCAGAGATGCTCCAAGTTTGCCTCCATCCCCGCTGCCGGCTCGGGGCTAAGAGAGCAACGCATGGCTTCTCGACAGCCCACGGGTGGCAGCACCTTAAAGGGAACAAAGAAGCCCTCATGGCAGAAGGGACGCTGGCTAAGCTCAGTTCGGCAGGCAGAGCCACTCTCGGCGTCAGCTGCCAGCTACACCACAGCAGGTGGAGAAAACCAGCCTTTCCCAGCTCCAGGATTACGGAACCAGCGCATAATTCCGAAGGCCGGGCGGCTGAACTGAAACCAGGGACCTGGCGGGATTTGGCCCGAAGTGGAAGAACACCTGAGTTAGGCCTGGAGCAGCAAACGGTCGCGGTTTACCAGACACCTCGGAAAAACGACCAGAAAGGGAGGCCCACGCAGCCCTTACCTTGCTCTCATCCTCGGGGTCGTCGTAGCCGCACGCATCCATGAAATCCGGGAACGTCTCTGACCACCCGTCACTGGTGCAGTTCTTGCTTATGTTTCCTGGAAGGTAAAGGCCAGGTGTCTGATCTGCGCAGCAGGACTGGCCTGCGTGGCCAGGGCCCCCGCCTGCACCTTCGCCGGCTTGAGAGGCTCCCTCTCCCTCGGGGCCGGCGAGGGGCCCGGGCCTGAACCCGGGGCAGCCGCTGCTCAGGGTGCGTCCCCCTCCTTGGCCTCCTCACCCACGAAGCCTGGGCAGCGGGCCCTGCAGCCCCGGGGCCTCGGCGGCTGGAGGGAGTGGATTCTGCGCCAGAGCACGGGCGCGGTGTCGGGGGCAGTTTTGATGGGACAGAGGTGCCGCCGTGCTCTATTCACTACGGAGCGGGGCGGAAGCGAACAGGCTGTTCTGTCCAATGAGAGGCGTCGTAGGCAGACCCTGGCGGTTCTGCCCTGCTCTGTCCTGCGCTCCCCTGGGCCAGTCCTCACCTCGCTGCCCCGAGGCACAGGGACCAGAGCAGCCAGGGCAGGCACCACTGGCCACTGTGGTTGCAGGAAAGACCGTGGACGTCAGATTTGCGTGGCATGAAATAAAGGCAGCTTTGATTTTACAACCCCACTGTTTGCTCCTAAGAACCCAACCTGCACGTCAGACTCAGCAATGCAGGGTCCCCTGCACAGGAAGACGCGTCTTGAGCAGACGACACACAGGGTGGTGAGGGGAAGAGGGTGGACCTGCTGGGTGGGCTTCGGGAGCTCAGACCCAGGCTGGCGCGGCGGCCCTGCCGTCTCTGCTTCCTGCTGGGACCACAGGCCCTGGGCTTTCAGAATAGCGCACGTTTCCTCACACCATCTCTTTTAATTTGCACACTTGGTGGCATCGCTGTTCCCATTTTATAGATGGACAAGCGAGGCTCTGAGGGTAACAACTGAGCTTTGTGATTAAAAATCCCGCATTTCTTCTACCCCAGGGCGGCCCACCTGTTCACCTGCTCCGACTGATGCCTCAGGCGGGACCGAGATGGCGGTGCACGCACACTGGGGAGGAGGTGAGCATCAGCCGCTCTGCTCCCTGTGGGGAGAGAGGCCGGGGAGTCCAGGCCCCAATCCACTGGAGAGGAAGTGGGCTCGGTCGGTTTCAGCAAAGGCCCAGGAAAACACCACCTGGGCTCTCCCGGCCCAGCCTCACTCCAACACCGCCATCCCCTGGGTTCTCTGATTCCAGACCCGAAACCTCCCGCTCCAGCTCCCGGGGGGCCTGCGGGCAGCTCGGACACAGGGGCTGCAGTGCAGTGGGCAAGACAGAGCCCTGAAAGGGGCAAGGTTGCTGAGGTCTGGCTCCCCTGCCCCACCTTACAGGAGGGAGACTGAGGCCCACAGAAGAGAATGACCTGCCCGTCAGAGTCGGGAACAAGAAAGAACAAGAACAACCCAACCGTGGTGTCGGCAGGGTAGGGCTCGCCGGCTCCTCCCGGCTCTTCCGTATTTAATTCATGCGATCCTGACAGCTACGTGAGGGGGCCCTTTGATGGTCCCATCTTACAGATGAGAAACCTGAGGCTTAAAGAAGCGGGGTCACCCGCCCAGAGCTACACAGATTACAAGCGAGGTGCCCGTTTCAGACCTGGGCAGTCAGCTCCTCACCTGCACAGCACACCTGCTACCTACCTGCTCTTGGGACCTGCACCCTAAGCTCTGTGGAAGGGCAAGGAGTGCTGAGCTGGCCATTCCTCACTTATTATATGGCAAACACTAAAGAAGACATTTAAATAAACCTCATCCTATGAAGTCGAGATTCGCCCACAGGGTTGTCATCTTGCCTGGCTTCACACTCCTCAGTGAAACCTTAGGCAAAAGTGGAAGCTGGGCTTCCAGAAAATGCCTGAGACGGTAAAGTAAAGAGAGGGGCTGGGGAGGTGATGGAGGGGTCAGGGAGGTGAGGGAGGGGTCAGGGAGGTGAGATGACAGAGGGGCAGGGAGGTGAGGGATGGGTCATGGAGGTGAGAGAGGGGTCAGGGAGGTGAGAGAGGGGCTGGGGAGGTGATGGAGGGGTCAGGGAGGTGAGGGAGGGGTCAGGGAGGTGAGATGACAGAGGGGCAGGGAGGTGAGGGATGGGTCATGGAGGTGAGAGAGGGGTCAGGGAGGTGAGAGAGGGGCTGGGGAGGTGATGGAGGGGTCAGGGAGGTGAGATGATGACAGAGGGGCAGGGAGGTGAGGGACGGGTCATGGAGGTGAGAGAGGGGTCAGGGGAGAGAGATGGACAAAGGGGTGAGAGGGGGGCCAAGGAGCTCAGGGAGAAGGGTGTGGGAGGTGAGGGAGAGGGGTCGGGGGGTGAGGGAAGGATCTGGGGGATGAGGGAGAGGGCAGGGAAGTGAGGGGAGGCATGGAGGTGAGAGAGGGACCTGAGAACAAAAGTGGGGCACAGCTCAGGAGTCAGAAGTCTGGTCGCCTGTTGTGAGGACCCCCGCCATCTCCATGCCTCTCCCCACCGTGGCCCCAGTGTAGCTGCAGTGTTGGGCCTCGGGGCAGCGGTGTAGGTAGCCCCACCCCCGCTCCCTAAAGCTGACTGCACACTCCTGTCCTCGGACCTGAGGTGCATGTTTGAGTGTGACTGTCCTGAAAAGGCCACAGTCACAGGTCTGGGCCTGAGCACGGCCACCTGGGCTGAGACCCTGTCAGGAGGGTCCTGGCTCGGGCCGAGGCAGGAGTGATGGGCGGGCTCCAGGCTGCGGCCGGTCCACCGGATGTGCTCCCGTTGCGGGCCGTTTCAGGCTCCGAGTCAGGGGCGGGCCAGGGCCCTCGCAGCCCTCTGGGGACTGGCCAGGTGGCTTCTGGAGAGGAGGGGGGCAGAACTCAGAACTGGGCTGCCTGGCCGAGGGCACGGGCTCCTGGCCCTGTCGTCGTTGGACGCAGAGCATAGGCGCCTTCTCCCCAGCTGAGAGAACACTAATACTTGACGGCATCCACGATGCCCTAAGGTTCCAATTCGTCAGAATAAATCTCCGAGTCCTGGAACCTGGCCCTCCTCCACCTGATGGTTTGATACTGACCCTTGCAAAGACCTGCTCTCGGAACTGTGCCCAGCCCCCCGGCTCTCCCCTCCCACAGAGGTAGAGTCTCCCACCCACCTGTTCACGTCCCCTTTCCTAGCCTGGCTCAGGGGGACCTCACGTGGGCCCCAGGGCTCACCCGCATGGGGACAGCAGAGCAACGTGCTGGCTGCATGACAACATGCACCGATGTGTGGAGAGACCCCCAATTTCCCACCTACAACTTTTTATAAAAGGTCTATTTCTCGAACATCTGGGTTTCCAGGGCCTGTGTGCAGAGCAAGCCCCAGAAGGAGGGGGCGGCCCATCCCGCTCAGCACCTTCTGAGGCTGGAAGCTCCACCACTGCAGGTGTTCAGGTGACAGGGGGCCGGGTCAAGGGTGGGGCTGAGAACCCAGAGAGTCGGTCCAGGGGAGATGATGCCCGTGAAGGAGAAAGTGCATTTCCAGCCGGGAAGGGACACCCTGGAGGACGCTCTCTGAGGGTTACGAGTGCCCACGTGCGGCAGGTGTTTCTCTTCTCTCCCTGCCTGGTGCCGCGGCCCCTCGTCTGCGCTGGGCGCCTGTGTGTCGGGCTCCCGCCCAGGGTCTCCTGTCCGTCCCACCGTGTGTGCTGTAGGGTGGACGACCTGGCAGGAAGCCTTCTGTGCTTCCAGTCCCTAAGGCCAGCTCAGCACAGCTGCTCCCTGACTCACTGGGCCAAGGAAACCGACGCCCTGCTTCTTGTGCCTTCACGGAGAAGCCGGGCCCTCGTGTGCACCCCCCCGCAAAGCTCAGAAACAACACAGACGACAGTACCTGGTTTGCTATAAAAATTGCTGAACAGTTTTGGACAGGGCACCGTGACAGTCTCGCCGACATCCGCGGGGAGCCAGCACGTGATGTTGTCCCAGACGCCGCTGCAGGCTGGAGGGGAGACAGGGGTGAGCAAGGCCCTCTGCGGTCCACAAGGGCAGCACCCTCAGGCCTCGTGTGGGGCGCCCAGGGCGGTGGGACCGGATCTGCTCAGAAGCTTTTCAAATAGAGAGCCTGTTAAGTAGGTAATTATCTTGCAAATTATTTTTCTGTGAAACTCGCACCACGATATTATTGAGAATATACTTGGCATGGGGTCATTGTAATCAGCTTTGGAGGAATAAGCAGATCTGTGGTAGGACGTTTCGGAGGAACCCAGCATGCACTGCGCACTTTTGAATTGTAGTAGAATCATTACTTTTTCCTGCTGAAGTGCTTCCCCCCCACCCCCCATGTGATAAAATGGGCAACACTGGGTATTGTGTAAGTCTTAGAGGTAAGGGTCCCCTAGATGCACATACACTCGTGCGTTTATGGATTCTGACTTCAAGGACGATTTGCAAATTTAAATATTTGAAAAGATTTAGTTGATTTCAGCAGTCAAGACGACATATTAGCGGTGAAATCTTAGCTTACCCTCATGGAGTTATCAAAACGTAATTTGTATAATGTTACAGCTTAAAACACTTTTCAGATCTCTTATTTGGTTTAATAACCACCCCACGACGGTAATTCATACCAACACTGTATTAATCATCTCACTGACAAAGAACACTGAGGTTTGAATGGTCCAGGGGCCTCTCAACATTAAACAGACGGTAAATGAATCCACGTTTAAACCCAGGAATTTTTTATTACAAGTCCAAGGTGTTTCTACTATATTTTGTGACCTCTAAACTTTTATACTTCATTTAAACTTCAGTACTGGAGGAGCAGGGTGCTAGCCTCAATTCAAACAAAGAAAGAAACAACAGTTCTGCTCTCTGACACGCCACCCACACCTGTATGGTAACTGCGCAAACACATCAATGGAGTTATGCTTTTTTTTTTTTTTTTTTTTGCGGTACGTGGGCCTCTCACTGCTGTGGCCTCTCCCGTTGCGGAGCACAGGCTCCGGACGCGCAGGCTCAGCGGCCATGGCTCACGGGCCCAGCCGCTCTGCGGCATGTGGGATCTTCCCAGACCGGGGCTCGAACCCGTGTCCCCTGCATCGGCAGGCGGACTCTCAACCACTGCGCCACCAGGGAAGCCCAAGTTATGCATTTTTGGTTTGACCACGGGAATGTTTTACTTCTAAGAACAGAGGTAATGAAAAGTTGGCTACAAGCCAAGTTTTGCCAAAAAAAAGATGAAAATAGGGACTTCCCTGGTGGTCCAGTGGTTAAGACTCCACGCTTCCACTGCAGGGGGATTGGGTTCAATCCCTGGTTGGGGAGCTAAGATCCTGCATGCCGCGTGGTGCGGCTAAAAAAACAAACAAAGAAAACCCTTAAAAAAGATGAAAATACTTTCTAAAGGCTTTTTAAAATAAGATGAAACTACCGAAGATTGAGTACATAAATTCATACTATATTAACATTCTTACATATTGAAAGAAAATGTTGCTTTTTGAAAAATTACTTAGAACACATCATCAAGGACAAAGACATCACTAGAAACACACCTCCAGCCCGGTGGGCAGTGCAGCCTGCAGGCCTGGGAGTGTACGGATGAGCAGGACGTGCCAATGCGATGAGGGCAAGAGACAGACAACTGGGGACATATGAGCTTCTCGCTCCATTTCCCAAATCTCATGAAAATGGCAGTTGAGAAATTTGAAATGGCAGTCCCTAGAGATGTCATAAAACTGAAGACAGACAGCATGTATGTGTGTTAAAGATTCAGGTAGAGCAAAGGGGGCAGCAGCCCAGCCCGCAGGAGGTGAGCGATGGGGGCGCCCTTAAAGGGCACAGGTGGCCTACGTTTGGGAGAATCACGTCGAGTTTGAATTCTGAACTCTGAGAACTCCAGACTTCCCTGCCCTGCTGGGTGTTTCTGGAAGCTCTGTTGGAGGAGCACCAGGGAGCCCCGGACCAACCAGGCCGCCTGGCACGGGACGGAGGGCGCAGGAGTGGCTCCGAGAACAGCACTTGGTGACCACCCTGTGTACTAGATCATCGCGAGAGTGTCTTGCCATTGTTCTGGTACAAAGTTTGATGCTAATCATTGATAGAGACGTGGAAAACTAACTTATAGTTCCAGGAATAACATAGAGCTACACCAGAAAGGAGGCTGGGACTGTTACAGGGTCAACTGTGATCATGATAACGTAAACCACAACCACGATGGGACTCTGCGGGCGGGGCGGCGGGGGGGCAGCTTGGAGAAAGGGGAGAGAGCTGACAGGCTTGGGGTCACTCCCAACAGAGTTCAGCTGGAGCTAAGACAAACTGGGGAGAGAAGACTTGTTTGAAAAGTGGTGAATAGTCTAGACTGCATGAGAAAAAGTGGCGTGGGTGAGGCAAGCAGGGTCTGCGTGAGAATTTATTTTTGTTACACTCTGGTAGCAACCTAGATATTTGAGGTGGTGATAATAAAATCAAGGCTCAGTCTGAAGAGAGGAAAATTTTGTTCACATCAATAGACTGAAAAGTTACTTGACGAAATTCAGCAGCCATTCCTAATTTTTAAAAGCTCTGAATAGAATAACGAAATACTGAGACTGCCTTAACATAGCAAAGACCATTTGTTAAAAGAAGTAGCTATTATTAGAAATGGTTAAGCACAGTGTACAACCCAAACCAGGAAGCTACTGGGCACTTGCTGTCACCATCATGCTTCAACAATATATTAGCGCTTTAGCTAAAACAATAGATCAAACGAACTAAACAGATTCGCTAAAATAAAGAAGAGAAAAAAATCCTAGAACTGCACTTTGCAATGTGGTTACCACATGTGGCCGTTTAAGTTTAAGCCTAAATCGACTGAAATTAAATGCAATTGAAAATTCAGCTCCTCAGCTGCAGTGGCCACACTTCTAGTGCTCGGTAGCCACATGTGGCTGGTGGCTCTCATCTCACAGCTCAGACACACATTTCCATCATCCCAGGACAGCGTCACCCTCGAGCTGTAGCTAAAACGAGCAAAAAATAAAACTAAAAAGCCACTCTTACAAACTATCAAGAAACAAAGCAAAGAGAGAAAATAACAAACCCATCATTACTGTACATAAACTATTGCTGGGGGTAAATCAGCCCAAACAGATGCAACTTTCTTCATGTCATGGTTTTTCAGCTAAAAATGGCCATATAAATTACCTGAAATATTTTATGAATAAATTATAAATGAGAATGAGAATTTTTTGGTAAAAATTTATTTATCACTTATCACACAGATCTTCTCTGTCTTTCAAAACCCAAAACAAGGAGGAGGAGGTCTCTTATCCAAAGTGGGGGTCAGTGGCTTGGGGAACTGAAAAGCACGGTAGGTGCTTAATGCCTTAAATATCTTCCATTAATTGAAACACAAAGTGTGTTTCTATTACTTAAACGTAGAACACACAGCCAAAGCCTTTCCTTTGCGTGTGGGCTTGTAGACTGGGCTCCTCTTTGCTTTTCTTGCGTAACTCATACTCTGACCTCTGTCGGTGATTTCCAAATTCAGAGCACTGAAAGTGTGCTGACTTAGGCTCCCGCAGAGCTAGGTTTCCAGACTCCATCCTAGCCGGCATTCTCACCTCCAACCCTACGGCTGCTTAGCAACTCACTTTTTTAGTTTTTCCAAAGCACACAAATTGGTTTTCCCAGAAACAAGTGCTTTTTCTGTACTCCTCAGCTTCCATAACTGTTTAATTTAGCAGTTGGGTGAGTAACAGACTTGGGAGGCACTGACACGTTGTAAAACTTGGCAAAGTGTCCCAGAAGCTGCAGAGAGGAGGTGGCGGAGGAGCCCCGACCAGGGCCTGATCGAGGTGCCTCCGTGAACCAACCGCCAGGCTTCGCAGGAAAAGAGCACATAGGAGCCCAGCGTAAACTGTCAGTGGTGGCTTCCTAAGTGCCTCTTGGGAAGGCAGCTTAGTCCCCTGAAAGGAACATTCTAGATCAAGAGGTTCAGAAAAACTGGTCTTACGCAAGGTGCAGCCTCCAGACATTTCTTAAACTTCACGGCAACTTGAATGGAACATCCTCGGGACATGGAAGAGTTGTGCTCAGGAAAGGCTGCTATTAGAACGCGTGCCTGTCAATATTCTGGAACTCAGAGGAGACAGCTGCAGTTCACCTGGCCCGATGCGGTCCGATGCGGTCTTATGAAGTGGGAGGAACCGACCACCATGGAAAAGAAACTTGTACCCGAAAAACCAACTTTCTCTCCAAAATATCCCCGGGCAAGTCATACTCTCACAGACGATGGTACACGCGTTGTTTTGAGTCCCGGGTTTATTTTCTCATTATTTCAATGATATAAACAGCAATTCATTTTCAAGAAACTCAGGTGAGTCTCACTACTTAGGTGTTATACTTTGCCTAGAGCAGAGCTTTTACAAACACTGAGTCTCCTGCTCATGGGTTCGCAGAGCGAGGTTGGGGCCAGAACCCATCTTGCTGTCACTGCCCTCTCCCTGGAAGACCACTGTCCCCACTGGCCCTTCGTGACCTCCTGGGACCTGCGGAGATGTGCTCCTACCACTCCAGTCTTCCACGTTCAAGGTGTTTTATGATGAAAGCCCAGGACACAGAGCCAGAGGCACGAACCGAGTCCAGGTGTGCAAGCAGACAAAGGACGGCTCTGAGCACTCGTCCAGCGAATGCAGGGCTGATGTCTCAGGTGAGGCTGTGACCACGACTGACGTGGTCTCCTGCCCTCTCTGGGTGAGGTTCCTGGGGCATCCCCAGCAGTGGCCGTGCTCCGATCTGTCCACATTTTTACCAAGAGACAAATCCAGTCCCCTGCCAACACCAACGCACAGAGAGAGACAGCACAGCAGTGGGACAGCGGAGGTACCCAGGCAGGCTTGACTCTCGATGGTGGACACAGTGTGATGGAGGCGCTTCCCACCGCGACCAGGAGCTCCAGGGAGGGGTCTCCGCTCCTGTGGCCCGGCCTGCGAGGAGAGGGTGGGCGGACCAGCACCCGGGCATCCAGTGGCGGGAGGCCTCATCCCCTGGGTCACCTTGCTCAAGACGGAGCGTGGGGGAAGTGCCGCAGACGCAGGGGCATGGGGAAAGG
The DNA here is from genome assembly GCF_002837175.3 of Physeter macrocephalus. NCBI lineage: Eukaryota > Metazoa > Chordata > Mammalia > Artiodactyla > Physeteridae > Physeter > Physeter macrocephalus. The sequence continues at coordinate 180,040 of NC_041218.1, read as the reverse complement.
AAAAGGAGAAATAAAACTGTTTCTGGCACTAATGTATGAGGCCAGGCAACAGCTAACATTACCAATAACACCTTCCATTCAAAAGTTTAGTTTAAATTTGAAGTCGTAAGTGGCAAAACTTCTTCCAGAATCAGAAGCTGCAGGGAAGCCCAGGAAGTGCTCTCTGGCTCCGAGGCCAGAGCCGTGCTGGTCACTGGATCCCCAGCCGGCAGACAGCAGGTGCTGACCGGGTCCATCCGTCCTCCTCTGTGACGGGCTGGGGGGACCTCATCGCCGTGCGGGTAAACACCCCTCAAGTCGCAGCTCCTGGGGTGGAGGTCTCACTATCCCACTTCCTGTGCCCCCGGTGATGAAGCCGGAGCCCCAGGGAAGCCCAGCCCAGTCCCGTCGGAGGACTTTCAACCGCCTGGCCGTGGCGGACACAGCGCTGGACACCGTTTACTTGTTTCCAGGCGCTTCTGTGCCTCAGCCACGCCTGTGTCGGTGAGCAGCTGAGAACAGGAGCGGCGAGAGATGGGCAGAAGGGCCCGTCACCTCCTCTCCTGTCTTCTGTTTCCGACCCCGCCGGGCAGGCGGCCGAGTGCGGTGTCAGCGTGAAGACGACACAAGGGGAGACGGCGAGGGACACTGCAGAGCAGCTGCTACTCGACGGCAGGAAGAGCCACGCAGAGGCCTCAGTTTGGGGTCAGCTCAGCTCGACTGGCCTCCCCCACCACGATGAGCACACCCTCCAGGCCAATTCCCTTCATTACGGAGATTTTTATTTGCTTTTTATTTTTTTAACCTTGCTCGAGGGAAAGCAGAGAAATGGCACTTCTTGTTCCCTGGTCACTCCTTGTATAGAATTTGCCTTGGCCGGAACGACGCGGTCTCCAAGGCTCACCTGACCGGCAACACCTCGTATGCCCCGTGGACGACCCCGTCAGAGGGCAGGTCAGTGCCCCTCAGCCCAGGCTGGTGATGGCGCAGCCAAGCGGCACTGGAGGGGGTGCCCGGCTCCTTCCTACACGCCCCCGGGGCCCGCTGTTAGTACCCACACCCAGGGTTCCGGTTTGATTCTCCCGGACAGCACTTCTCGGTTTTTAAGATTCTTGGAGGTTCCAGCGTGTGCCCAGCCAGGGCTGAGACCCAGAGTCCCGGGGTGCAGGCGCTAGATGGGACCTCGAGGATTACGAGAGCGGGTGCCGACGGGGCCCCAGAGCAGAGCCCCCGGCGACTTGTTAGAATGTTCCCGCGCCCCAGCCCAGGCCATTGCGCCAGAGACCCAGGCTGAGCCCCCTCCCTGAGGTGGCGCTGAACCGCTCAGGGGCTCACGGCAGCCACGCCCCACCTGGCACGGCAAGGAGGGTGGGCTCGGAGCCCACAGCTCGCCAGGCCGCAGCCCCGACCTCGCTAAGCCTGGCTTCCTCCCGTGCAGGGCGGGTGAGTGCTGGTGAGCCAACCGGGCGGCTCATCAGGGGCCTGCTTGGGACAGGGAGGCCCGTCTGGCCGGCGGGGTGCCTCCGGGTCTCACGCCGCCGCCGAGGGCCGGGCGTCCCTGGACGCTCCAGCCGACGGCGCCCAGCACCTCCACAGACCCAGAAGGCAGTGCCGATGACCGGCGCATCCCACGCGCCCACTGAGGAGAGCACTGCTCCCGGGGTGAGCGGTCACAGCAGCAGCGGGCCGGGTCCCGCCCTCATGAGCTCATTGCATCCCCCAAACTCGCGGGCCTGGCGTGTCCCCAGTCTCATCGCACAGACGAGTAAACGAGGCATTGAACGGAGCTTGGCTGAGCTGCCGGAGGCTCCCCAGCCCTGCCCACAGCGCCTCTGTGCTGCGGGCCGGGCTGGGTGGGGCACAGGCACACAGCGGGGCCCGGGCCAGCCAGGCCGCTTTCGCCCTCGGCCGTCCCTGGCAGCACCGGGCGGGTGGCCCGGCCTGGGGGTGGCCAGGATGGAGCGTCGCCGATCCACCCGCACCTCCTGGGTGGAGAGTGGCCCCCAGGGGCCCCCGAGCCTGGAGCCCCCGGTGAGGGCCGCTCTCCCCGCTGTGGGGTCCGAGAGCCCACTGCTGGGCCGAGGATGGAGAGGCCACGCGCTGGCTGGGCGGTGCCTCGGGAGCAGGACCTGTTGCCACGGGAGCTCTTGTTCCCTTGCTTCCGTCTGGGGTGATTCAGGCCACACTAATTACTGGACATCTCTGAGCAGGAAAAAAGCGCTTTAAGAAGAAATGTCATGTTTTCTCACTCCACCTGTCATTCTCCTCGTGAGCCCCTTAAATAAGTGCCAGGGCTTTGCCTGGTGAACAAGAACTCTGGGGCAGAGGGCCAGCTGGGGGGTCATTAAAAAGACCACAGAGGGGCTTCCCTGGCAGCTCAGTGGTTAAGAATCTGCCTGCCGATGCAGGGGACACGGGTTCGAGCTCTCGCCCAGGAGGATCCCACATGCCGTGGAGCAACCAAGCCCATGCGCCACAACTACTGAGCCCGCGCGCCTAGACCCCGTGCGCCACAGCTACTGAGCCCACGCACCTAGAGCCCGTGCGCCACAGCTACTGAGCCCACGCGCCTAGAGCCCGTGCGCCACAGCTACTGAGCCCACGCGCCTAGAGCCCGTGCGCCACAGCTACTGAGCCTGCGTGCCTAGAGTCCGTGCTCCGCAACAAGAGAAGCCACCGCCAGGCGTCCTGCCCTGGGGGGCACGCGCAGCTGTGTGGCTGCTGTGCTGTATGAGGACGATCTGTCTTAGCACTGGTAGATGGATGTCCCGGCTCGATCCTGAGACGTCACCCAAGTCCTGCTCATAAATCCACGGAGAATTATCCTGGGAATAACATGGCAGGACTCCCCACGCATCCAGTCCCAGCCTGTCAGCCGAGTCCAGACTTCCCCTCTCGGATGCGGCTCGGCTCTGCCTGCCTGGGAGCTCATGTGGCACCACCAACGATGCCCCAAGTGGTCACAGACATTGGAGGGAAGGTTGTTGAGAATTTGTACAAAAGACAACAGCAGACATCTCGATGGGTGAAAGGCGCAGCATCTGCACAAATTTAGCTCCCCATCAGTTTTCCTAAACTGACGCCATTGCCGGACCTCACCGGGACTCCCGAGGGCCCCCGTTGTACGGATGTTGGCAGAGAGGCGTGAAGGTGCTGGGCCCATCTCGGAGGGATCTGCAGTCAGTTCTCGGGCAGCCGTGCTGGCCGGGACCCCGACCCCAGGCACTAGGTTCACTCAGCTCAGTTTGGAGGACATTTTGATGTTTGGGGTTTATTGGATTCAGCATATTCTTTAGATGGGTTCAAATTGGATCTCTGTATGTTCCTTTGAAAAATCCTTTTGTTCAGTTAACAGCTGTGGTTAGTTCTGGGTTTTGAGTCTTAGTTTAACGTTAGTTCAAGTCCCAAAATATGACTCCCACCAATGGAATCCGTCTGAACTGAAGTTAAACTTTGCTACTTCCATATTCAAAGTTCCAAAGTGATTTGATCGAGGTGCCATCTGGTGGCACTGTCCCCCCAGATGGTCTTTCCCAGGCCTTGGTTCATAGCTCGCCTCTAGCCCACCAAGGGTAGGATCATTGTAGCACCCTAGTTAGAGAAGCCACCGCAGTGAGAAGCCCGCGCACCGCAATGAAGAGTAGCCCCCGCTCGCCACAACTAGAGAAAGCCCGCACACAGCAACAAAGACCCAACGCAGCCAAAAATAAAAAATAAAATAAATTAAATTAAAAAAAGAAAAAAGACCGCAGAACTTCAGAGTCGGGAAGGACCTTCTGGCTCTCGGCAAACACGCTGCTTCACAGCAGGGGTCCACACCTAAAGAGGCTCAGTGACCCCCCCCCCAAGGTCTTGAGACCCATTACACGTACATCAGAGCCTTCGCCACATCCTGTTACACCAGCCTCTGTCCACTTAGAACTTCTCAGTACCTAAGGGGACGATACGAGCCCCTCACTGAGAAAAGCGGGGTGTCTGCTCTGAGCTGTGTTTCGGGACGGTTCACGGAGCAGACACTTCTGAGAGGAGTTGGGGCCCCCGTCTTGAGCTAATGTTCACTGTCATACCCGCCTCAGCCACGGCCCAGGACCGTGGGTCCTTCAGGACCCGGCCCAGACTGCGGAGCTGTCAAGAAACATGGGTACCTCCTTGTCCTTCCGAAATATAGGCCACATTCCACCACCACCACCACCACCCCCCCTCCCCGCCCCGATCTGGGCAAAAATGATGTGAAGTCACAGGAAAGTTCCCATGTGACCCACGCACAGGCAGGAACACCGGGCAGAGCTGGAGAGCTGAGTCACTGCTTACCACCATGGTCAGCACCCCCATGCGGGGACAGGGCTGCCCTGAGCTATATTTTCAGGCATCCGTGGCCTGACGGCCTCATTGGCAAGATTAAGTCAGTCTCAGCGATGAATCAGTATTAACTCACAAAGCTCTAAATACCTCCTAAGCTTTCTTTTTTACAAAGTGAATCCCTTAAAGGGGTTTAGAATTAAAATTGGTTTTGTCTAGATGTATGTGTTGGTTTGTTTGAATTTGTTTTGGATTCAACATGTAATAAAAAGAATTCCTTGTTAGACTCATACAAATTATCTCAGTAGAACTGAAAACTCATTTTTTTGCATCTTTGGTGCTCTTTCACACCAATTTCTTGTAGCTCCTACAGACCCTCGATATCTCATCTCACTTTCAGTTCCGTGAGGCAGGCGCACACGGCTGACCCTGGAATGGCCCTCGTCCCATCCGGCTAGAAGGCCCTCACTCAGCTCCTAGCACGCTTCATCTGTAGTACCTTCACTCTGGTAACTCATTACTATTTATATCCTTGGTATTCGAGCCATGCAGATTTCAAAGAGCAAAAAGAAAAACGGGAATTTAGAACACGAGTTGCCTTTCTACAGAAAGCCGAGGGCGCCAGGCCGGCTACCGAGGCGCCACCTCCTTCCCGAGGGCGGCCGCCATCCGCGAGCTCTTGCCACGGGTCAAAGGCGGAAGGGGGGCTTCCCCGGTGGCACAGTGCTTGAGAGTCCACCTGCCGATGCAGGGCACACGGGCTCGTGCCCCGGTCCGGGAAGATCCCACATGCCGCGGAGCGGCTGGGCCCGTGAGCCATGGCCGCTGAGCCTGCACGTCCGGAGGCTGTGCTCCGCAACGGGAGAGGCCACAGCAGTGAGAGGCCCGCGTACCGCAAAAAAAAAACAAAACAAACAAAAAAGGTGAAAGGGCTCAGGGGCAGGTATTTTTGCTGTCGAGCTAATATTAAAATAAGAGCCTTCAATATAAGAAAATGTCCAAGGACTGATACCTGTCATTGCAAAGACTGAATGACACCTTTCCCCACGGCTCCAAACAGGGGAGATGTTTTATGGCCTTTACCTAAGACGTTCTTTCTGCTCAAGCTGATGCCAAGATCTTCACGGGCTGTGCCGTCCACACTGTCCAGCACGTCTGTGTGGGTCACACACAGGTCACCCTGAGGAACGCTGAACCAGGCAGCAGAGCCTGCGAGGGAGTCCTACTGAGTGTTTTAAACGTCTCGGCCCATCTTTGCACCATGAGGGGCTCTCCAGCTGGGGCCCGCCTGGCCCAGCTGCCACGCAGAGAGCAACCTGGCAGCTCAGGCAGCGACCACACAGGAGGTCTGCCTGCTCCTGCAGAATTTTTTTAAAAGTACTAGTTGTGGGGCTTCGCTGGTGGCGTAGTGGTTGAGAGGCCGCCTGCTGATGCAGGGGACGTGGGTTCGTGCCCCGGTCCGGGAGGATCCCACATGCCGCGGAGCGGCTGGGCCCGTGAGCCATGGCCGCTGA
>NC_041218.1:140004-174224 GCF_002837175.3 Physeter macrocephalus | reverse complement strand
CGGGAGGATCCCACATGCCGCGGAGCGGCTGGGCCCGTGAGCCGTGGCCGCTGAGCCTGCGCGTCCGGAGCCTGTGCTCCGCAACGGGAGAGGCCAGAGCAGTGAGAGGCCCGCGTACCGCACACACACACACAAAAAAAGTACTAGTTGCAAACTTCAAGAACTGGAACATTTTACCTAAAGTTTGCATTTCTGACGTCCTGTGAAAACAGGAAGCTGGGCAATTCGGCGCTTGTGTTTCTCCACAGCAAGAAGTGGGTGGTGAGGGACATTCCCCACATCCCCGCAGCCAAACGTCACCCTGCCCGGCCACACGCCACAGCTCGCCCTCGTGCACCGCTGGCCAGGGAACAGGGACAGACCCGAGCCCTTGGAACGAGCAGAGGTAAAAGCGCGCTGTTTTGAGCTAATTAAGGCCACACTCCATCCACCAGCCAACCAGAGATGAAGAGCCTTTTCATTACAGAAACCTGATCAAGGAGCACACACCCTACCTCACAAGGGACGGAACTAGCCTCCTTGGACTCTCCCTGCTCTTCCAGGTGCTGCGTCTGTCAAGGTGAGCTGTGGACACAAACGTGCAGGTGCCCCACCCGATGCCCGGTCAACCCTGACCCACCGCGAGGGGGTCTCCTCCCAGGGAGAGTCTCGGCCAAACTCCACTGCTTAAAAGTTAAGCGTTCCCTGCCGCCTGCTGTGCCGGTTTTGTCTTGTTAGCAAAATGTTCTTGGTGAGTATGGGAAGTGAAGAGTGACAAGAAAGAAACACTAAGATGGTATTTTGGGAGATTTCCCCCCAAACAGCAGTTATGAGAGGGGCGAGGGGAGGGGAGCAGTTCCCAGGTGAATGTGAGGGACAGGCGGGCTGTGGGCAGAGGATTTATCAAGTCATCAACTGACTACAATTCAGTCTGCCTTCCATTATATCAGTGGGAAAGCTCTCCTCCCTTCCTGCTTCGGGAGTGTCTGCATGTGTCCGGAGCCTGTGGCCCAGGGCCTGGCGGCGTGTCCGGTGACGCCTGTAGGAACTGGAGGTACTCAGCCCCGGGAAGAGGAGGCAGGGCTGTGAGCCCGCTCAGTGCCTGCAGATGCCCCACGTGAAGGAGGGGTTCTGTTCACGGCTGCCCCAACTCATGCCAGTGAGTGGACGCCACTTATGGGCAGCCTCAGAGCCCAACAATGGCGTGAGGGGGCAGAGGCCAAGGGTCACCCACTGCGGATGTGGCGGACAGCGCCCCTCCATTCAGGAGGCCTCGTGGACGGTGTGCTGTGCTGACTGGACCTGGCCCCTGCCACCGACTAGGTGCTCCCAAGGGTTTCAGCCTGTCTCCTGTCGGCATTTAGCTCCCCTAAGTCTCTTAATTTTTTCTGAAGGGAACAGACCTCAGTGGCCATGACAACTGTCTTGTCCTGAGACCCTGGTTGGCAAGACCCGGCCTCACGGATCCTAGTAGCTGGCTAGTGGTCACACGTGGCTTTGTACAGGGTAGATCCTCAGGCCATGTTTGAGCCACCTTGCTTGCCTTCCTATGGACAGAGTTCGAGCAGACCTTTTGGACACATGGCTCTTGGGATCTCGCGTGCACTGCAGAATCACAGGTCTTGAAGGCTGGAAGGAACCCTAGGGCCAGAGTGTTCATTTTCGGCCGAGGGAGTGGAGGCTCCAGGGGCACAGGAAAGGGCACACCAGAGCTGCTGGCCACCTATGAATACCTGAAATGTGTGGTCCGAACTGTGATGCACCGTAAGTGCAAAATGCACACTGAGTTTCCAAGACTTAATGTGCAAAAAAGTAAAATTTCTCATCAATATTTTATATTGATTACAAGTTAAAATGATCATGATTCAGATATATTTGGATAAATAAAATATATTTTAAAAATTAAAATCACATGTTTCTTTTCACTTATTTTAACGTGGCTACTAGAAAGTTCTAGATCACCCATGAAGCTTGCATCCTGCTTCTACTGGGCAGCACTGGTCTAGAACAACACCCACGTCTGTGACTTTCCATCTGAGGTCCTCTGCAGGACACCAGACTTTTAACACATGGTTGTACTTTGATTTTAATTTTTTTTCTTGAAGAGAACAAAATAATGACACAGAACAGAGAAAACGAAAACTGAAGGACAAGAGGTTTTTGCTACTGTTTATGATCTGGATGTTATCCCAGACCCTTCAAAGTTTACAGACACGAGATGGTGCCCAGGGTGAGGGCGCGCTATCCCGGCATTGCTTCTGGGACGTAGAGAAATAAAGTCAGCAAGCTCACTGTACTTATAACCGGTCTGCTCTTCAGGAAGCAAAAGTCTCATTTTCCTGTTTGATTTCTGATAAATTCCCACCATTCTTAACTGGATCAAAATCATCTGTGATGTAACTAAGAACTTTAAATGCAAGAAATCGGATAAATACTCATTCCATGGAAAATGGAGTTGCTTTTGCAAAGCGTAACAATGCCCATTAAATTACTTTAGTAACTGCTGCTATTATCTCAGACCCTGGAAACTATTACTGTTAAGGGTGAGGCTTTCTTTTAAAAGGTCTGTGTGAATGATCCCCCCTACCCCAAACACACCCCGCAGCCCATTACTCACAATGCTATGAGTTTTGCCAGCAGTTCATTAAAAAACAGTGGAAGCAGACTTTTTTTAAAACACACAGGTGACCTTAAACACCAGTTTTCCGAGTGAGGTGCAGGCTACTTGCCTGTCAGCTCATCCACACCATCCGGGGCACAGTCTCACTCGCCAGGCATCTGCCTTACCTTTGTATTTTCCTGTTTGAGCCCTTAGAATCTCTGCACATCTTGTTTCTTCCTCCTGTATTTCCAGATGAAATCGGCATTCCGGGTGAATGCTGTTCACCTGCTCAAGGTTAAAAGAAATAGAAATAACTGAAAATTCCACTATAATGGGGAAGTCAAGCAAAATTTCTACATAAAAGCCCTCAAAGCCTCACAGTTCTAAACTGCTTCCAAACTAACACTCATTTAAAAGCAATCACGTTCGTATTTTGGCATGGTTATTTGAAAAAAAGCTTCATTATTTACTTTGTAAAGGAATTAGTAAACAAATAGAAAACCTGATAGAATTTTTTTTCTGGGCAGGAAAACAAACTTACTAACGTAATACATTTTATGTTGTTAGTACTAATTTGGTGGCCCTAGAGCTCTTTAATCCAATAAACTTTCAATATTCGAGTCCTCCATTTCATAGCCCTTGATTTAATCAAAGTAAATACATGTTTACTCATAAGCCCATTCTTAATGACTGCACACAACCCCAGACGCCAGCGTGCTTCATCTAAGGCCAGGCTCTGTGTTCAATGGAAAACCCTAATAGGATAACTTTATTTTCAGAGGCTGCAGGTCACATTCAAAACTGAACTTTAGAATTTGGTGTGAAGGAGCTTTTTTTTTTTTTTTTTTTTTTTTTTGCGGTGCGCGGGCCTCTCACCGCTGTGGCCTCTCCCGTTGCGGAGCACAGGCTCCGGACATGCAGGCTCAGCGGCCATGGCTCACGGGCCCAGCCGCTCCGCGGCATGTGCGATCTTCCCGGACCGGGGCACGAACCCGCGTCCCCTGCATCGGCAGGCGGACGCTCAACCACTGCGCCACCAGGGAAGCCCTGAAGAAGCTTTTCAAAAAGATGAGGGGTGAGTAGGGAGAGGCCTGGGCGAGGGTCACAGCACTGAGGCTCCCACTGAGCAAGAGGTGTGGGGGACTTCACGCCAGGCTCTATCACGGGAGCTACAGATGCGACACAGATGGTGATGAACGTTGTCCATCAATGTGCGCAGAAGACAAAGCCACATACTGTTTCAGTCTTGGAAGATAATATTCTCTGGTCTCTATTTTCACAAAGGTCCAACTTTCTCTTTTTTTTTCTGCCACCTCCCACAGCCCACAAATACTCACGCTGCAGGCTGGAGCTGTGCCCCAGCTCTCATGTAAGAACAAACTTTTTGTTAAAGAAAACCATACTCTTGAGTATATTATGGCCATCTATGTTTAATTAGCCTACTACTGAAATAAGTCAATAGAATTCTAACCAGGAATAACATTTCCTAACAAAATTAAGAGAAGAAACTTAATGCTGAATACTTTTGCCACATTTACTCTCATTTTTAAAAAGATCTGAAGCTTGGGTTCCCCCCCCACACCGCTCCGGCTCAGCCACCACTGTACAAACTCCTGGTTTCAGGCTGTATTTTTCACACCTGAACAAGTCAATAGCTTAAATTTCAGAATTAGGGAAATTATTTTGCCTTAAAAAGAAAAATGGATTTCTGTTAAGGTATTAAAAGACACCATGATATCTGACATTCTTGGAAGATGCACAGCAACGACTTATTTGGGCACATCCTAGAAGTTAAAGCAGCATTAACCGTAATAATTCCTGGTACTTTTAACTAGCTCTTTCAAAGCCCTAAAATTAGTAGGGAGGTTCTTATCCTCGCAGCATCCCTCTGAGGGAGGAAAGACTTGGTTTGCCTTCACACTAGACAAGGGAGTTTGGCAACCCTGAGGGGTGGGCTAGGTTCATGCTCTCCTGGAACCCGAAATATCCTCAGCAATTACAACTTTCCCTAAATAGCTCCATCCTTGGCTTCACAACTTTAGAGGGGATATGAGTCAATACAGATGGTGATCTGGCCGCGATATAAAATGCGAATATGTACACACGCCAACACTGACTCCAGTCTGTCAGAGAGGGAAGCAGGAAATAGGGTTCACAGTTTTTGTGGGTTTTTTTTCAAGGATCTTCAAATAAAAGGAAGAATTCCTGAGAATTAAATAATCTACAAATGCACTCATTTAACAAATTTCTATTCAGCATATCGTTTCTTCCGGTGCTCTTAAATAATGATAAAAAAAAAATCAACTTTCTGTAGCTACATCGCGTCTCCCTGACACACACTTAAACAAGACAAAAAGCAGCGACGGTACTAGGAGATGGAAGGGGAAGTAGTTAAAGACAAAGCGAACTCCAATTTCCCTCGGAAACGTGAGGCCTGCGGAGGTGACCAAGCCCTACCCACCACCCGACTCGGGCGTCCCTGGGCCCGCGAACCGTCCTCGCCGGCCACAGCCTCCGGGAGGACGCGGCCGGACCCGCTCCGCTGGGAAGGGCGTCGAGCAAGAAACCGGATCCTATTCCCAGCGAACCCGGGACGGCGGAGGGGACCGAGCAAATGCACCCTCCCAGCCCGTCTCCAGCCCGGCCGGGCGGGGAGTCGGTTCTTCGCGCTCGGCGGGGAGGGTCCAGAGCGTCCCCGGCGGCCCTGCGCCCTCCCGCGAGCCCGGCGGGCGGGTGGGGACCCCGAGAGCAGCGCCGCGGCCGGACTCGGGAGCGCAGCGCAGCCGGGCGCAGGGCCGCTCCCTCCGGGGAGGAGCGGCGCGCAGGGCAGGGCGGCCGGGGCTGGGGGCGCACTCACTGGGGCGAGCAGCCAGCCGCAGCAGGTCAGCAGCGCGGGCGGCAGCAGCGCGGGCGCCCTCATCACGGCTCCGCGGCACGGACATGGGCCGCGCGGCCCGTGCGCAGCGACGCGGCTCCCGCCTCCCGAGGTCCTTGCGCGGCGCCCGGCGGCTGCCGACAAGTCCCCCGCCCGGGTTGCGCCCCGAGGCGGCCGCCCCGCCCCCGCGGTACCCCGTCCCCGCCCCGCGCTCCCCGCGCCCCCCGCCCCCGAGCTCCCTTCCGTCCCGGCGCCGGGTATCCGCCCCACGTCCCGCCCCGCTCCCTCGCCGCCCCCCGTCGGGATCCCCTCCCCGTGTCCCTGGCCCCTCCCTCGTAACCCCCGTGCTGGGCTCAGCCGCGGGTGAGGGGCTCGCACAACTCGGAGGGAGAGGTGGACGGGAGAGCGACTCGGGAGGGACCCACCTTGGGGTCAGAGGCCGGCCCCTACTTGTGTCCTTGTTAAACAACCTGAAGACCCCCAAGAAGGTGGCAGGAAGAGCATGTGGGCTGCCTTGGAAGCCACTGGAGTTGGTTGGGGCAACCGAAAACTTAGAAAAAGACGCGTGGAGTGCATCTTGGTGGGGGCCGACTTGGCGCGGCGGCTGGTCTTCAGTCCTGCCCGTGTCTCCCCCTGCTGCAGAGGTGGGCCATGGGTGGCGCTGGCTGCAGGGGCCTTGGACCCGGCCTCACCCCACACCTGCCTCGGAACCTCCGGAAGGGTAGTGTGGCGTAAAAGCCAGCTGTTATCCAGCACAAGGAGAAGCGCTGGAAATGAAAAAAATAAAACAGGAAATTTTGTTGTGGTTTTAACTTTTTATTTGAAAATAATTTCAAAGTAACAGAAAAGTAAGACTAGGACAAAGGACATCTTTTCACCCTTTATTTAGTTTCAGCTATTAAAGTTTTACCTCACTGGCTTTGTCATTTGTGTTCTCTCTGACCACTCATCCCCCAACAGATCCATCAATAACTTTGTTTTCTGTCTGTCATGTCTCTATCTATCAGCTGTTAATCATCTATCTATCACCTATCATCTGTCTTTCTGTCTGGTGGGGAGAGTAGTAGAGACAGGATTTGGACTCGGGGTGAGATCTGGACTCTGGGTATGCAGCTTGGGATCTGGAAGCCTATTGACTCTGGATCCAATTTGACAAATATTTCTTTTACTCACTATTTGAAGCCGGACAAGCAATGAACTTTGAGCCAAGTGCCTGTGTAATGAGAATGGCGATACCTGCTCCTCACCTTGAGGGTCGGGTCGCAGTGAGAATCTAGATTCTTTATGCGTGTGTAAATACTGTGCTCTAGTCCAGCAGATGGGGGTGTGTGACACGGAGAAAAAGTGTGGTAAGAACAAGATACAGTCAAATGGGTGGGGAGGAGGGGAGGGGGCAGGGAGGAGGAGGGGTGAAGGGGGAGGAGGGGGAGGGGGAGGGGAGAGGGGGAGGAGGATGGGGGAGGAGAAGTCCATTTTTCCTGGGAGGAGCTTGGAGGAGTGAATGTCTAAATGGGACTGAAAAATGGTTAAGAGTGAGAGATCAGAATGGAGGGAGAAGGCATCTTAATCAGATGGAGCACCTGGACAGAAGCCCAAGGGACAAGGATTGTGCTGAGAGCATCAGAGTAAGAAAGATGGTCAACTCCGGAGGCCTGGGGCCCTGAAAGAGAATCTTCACTCAGTGGAGAGCAAAATCTGAATTATACGAGAGTAGAAATTTTAACACACTGTGAATGCACATCACAAGGTTCTTTATAGTCTGACTGTTCTTTCCTTGTTCGGAATGGATATTAGGATGGATGGTACTTATATTTGTCAATTAAAGGGTACTCTGTTTCTTTTGGGTGAATGGCCATTCTTCCAGGAATTTTTCCACTTCCCCTTGCAGGGAGTGTGGTCTGTGTGTCCTCGGGGCTTCTGGGAGAAGGGCTCTTCTGTGGGTGCCTGATGTGGTGGGACTGGTGGTCTTGTCTCTGGACCTCTGTCACTGGCCCCCTAAGGTGTGGCAGCCCCCTGGCTGTGCTGTGATGATGCCTGCAGAAGCGTGGGTCCTGCCCCGGCTCTGGTCACAAGGACCCCACTTCTGTCTCCTGCTCCTGCGGCCTCTTCTGACCCGGACCACGCGGCCCTGAACACCAGCACCTACCTGCCTGTGTTCTGAGGCCCCAGGTGGGGCGGACCCTGTGAGGCACTTGTCAGTTGCCCTCCTCACCCTCCTGCCTGGGCACCCTCGCCCCTCTCCGCTCCCACACCTGCGGTTTCCCCGGATTTCCAGGCTGAGCTTTGAGGGGAGAGAACCAAATCTCTGATGGTGGAAGCTGACCCCACACGTCAGAAGCCTGGAAACCGATGGAGTCAGTGAGAGAAGCCTTGGGCCTTCGTGATCAGGAGAGAGTGAAATCGCTTCAGAAATAAATGCCATGCTGGTACTTTATACTTTGGCCAAAAGAGGACGGAAGCCTCACGTGACTCTCTGAGGCTCGCCTGGCCCCTCTGCTCTGTCCGGATGAGTAATTCTGGGACCACATCTGCTTGGAAGGAGGGGACATGCCCACAACCCCCAGGTACATTTTTAACTTGTACCTATGAAGAAAGGCAGCATTTGCCTGTGTCCCTCTTTTCGTGTCTTTTGAAAGCTGGGAGACCAGACTTCAATGAAAAATTTACTTCTTCCTCCCCCTAAAAAAGCCAGGGGAGTTGGAGCTTTAAGTCCTTTGCCCACTCACAGCTGTGACTGGGGGGATCCACAGGCGGGGACAAATATTTCTTTTACTCACTATTTGAAGCTGGACAAGCAATGAACTTTGAGCCAAGTGCCTGTGTAATGAGAATGGCGATACCTGCTCCTCACCTTGAGGGTCGGGTCGCAGTGAGAATCTAGATTCTTTATGCGTGTGTAAATACTGTGCTCTAGTCCAGCAGATGGGGGTGTGTGACACGGAGAAAAAGTGTGGTTAAGAACAAGATACAGTCAAATGGGTGGGGAGGAGGGGAGGGGGCAGGGAGGAGGAGGGGTGAAGGGGGAGGAGGGGGAGGGGGAGGGGAGAGGGGGAGGAGGATGGGGGAGGAGAAGTCCATTTTTCCTGGGAGGAGCTTGGAGGAGTGAATGTCTAAATGGGACTGAAAAATGGTTAAGAGTGAGAGATCAGAATGGAGGGAGAAGGCATCTTAATCAGATGGAGCACCTGGACAGAAGCCCAAGGGACAAGGATTGTGCTGAGAGCATCAGAGTAAGAAAGATGGTCAACTCCGGAGGCCTGGGGCCCTGAAAGAGAATCTTCACTCAGTGGAGAGCAAAATCTGAATTATACGAGAGTAGAAATTTTAACACACTGTGAATGCACATCACAAGGTTCTTTATAGTCTGACTGTTCTTTCCTTGTTCGGAATGGATATTAGGATGGATGGTACTTATATTTGTCAATTAAAGGGTACTCTGTTTCTTTTGGGTGAATGGCCATTCTTCCAGGAATTTTTCCACTTCCCCTTGCAGGGAGTGTGGTCTGTGTGTCCTCGGGGCTTCTGGGAGAAGGGCTCTTCTGTGGGTGCCTGATGTGGTGGGACTGGTGGTCTTGTCTCTGGACCTCTGTCACTGGCCCCCTAAGGTGTGGCAGCCCCCTGGCTGTGCTGTGATGATGCCTGCGGAAGCGTGGGTCCTGCCCCGGCTCTGGTCACAAGGACCCCACTTCTGTCTCCTGCTCCTGCGGCCTCTTCTGACCCGGACCACGCGGCCCTGAACACCAGCACCTACCTGCCTGTGTTCTGAGGCCCCAGGTGGGGCGGACCCTGTGAGGCACTTGTCAGTTGCCCTCCTCACCCTCCTGCCTGGGCACCCTCGCCCCTCTCCGCTCCCACACCTGCGGTTTCCCCGGATTTCCAGGCTGAGCTTTGAGGGGAGAAAACCAAATCTCTGATGGTGGAAGCTGACCCCACACGTCAGAAGCCTGGAAACCGATGGAGTCAGTGAGAGAAGCCTTGGGCCTTCGTGATCAGGAGAGAGTGAAATCGCTTCAGAAATAAATGCCATGCTGGTACTTTATACTTTGGCCAAAAGAGGACGGAAGCCTCACGTGACTCTCTGAGGCTCGCCTGGCCCCTCTGCTCTGTCCGGATGAGTAATTCTGGGACCACATCTGCTTGGAAGGAGGGGACATGCCCACAACCCCCAGGTACATTTTTAACTTGTACCTATGAAGAAAGGCAGCATTTGCCTGTGTCCCTCTTTTCGTGTCTTTTGAAAGCTGGGAGACCAGACTTCAATGAAAAATTTACTTCTTCCTCCCCCTAAAAAAGCCAGGGGAGTTGGAGCTTTAAGTCCTTTGCCCACTCACAGCTGTGACTGGGGGGATCCACAGGCGGGGGTGGGGAGCACTCTTCTGAGCTTGGACTCTGGCCTTGTGCCTCGTGGGTTCCTGGAAGAAAACTTAGAGCATGTCTTCTTTGGCTGTGTCCTGGTTCCTATAGGCACAGGGCATCCTGGCCCCTCGGTGGCCCCAGCACTCGCGCTACACTGTGGCACAGAGCTGGTGTCCCGCACGTGCTTGTCACCTAAGACTGAATTAGATCCCCAGGCCATGGAGGAGAATTCCTAATACATGCTTGGCCTACTTCTCAAGATGATTATGAAGATAAAATCAAATACCAGCCATGGAAAGCCGTCACAAACATTTTTTAAAGTATACAGATGTGAAGTGCTGCCTTGGGGACGGGCCCCTCTTGGCCCAGTGCCGGCTCTGGCCTCAGGACTGGTCAGTGACCCGCTTGACCTGCTCATCTGCCCTGTGTGGTTTCCAGCCCCTTCTGTTTTCAACTCTAAACGACCTGTCCAGTGAGACGGATTCATCAGGGCAAAGCTCCCTTACAGCTGCAACCCTGCAAGATCCCGGTGGTTCTGGGCCCTTTTCTAGTGATAGTCTTTCTTCCAGACACGAAAAAGCCCAGTACTAGGGATGGCAAAGCTCGACTTCCTTAAAGGTGAAAGGTCTCTCCCCGCAACCCAGTCCTACATCAGGCCCTGAAACTGCAGTTAGGAGCTGTGGACAGCGGTGTGAGTGTGAGGTGGGGCATCTCTCCTCTGCCCCCTTCACTGCTGCAGGCTGGGCATCCTCCAGGGTCAGAGGGAGGGTGGGAGGCGTCAGAAAGCCCTACTTACTGGTACAGCTGGGGTTGCTTTTGTGACTTCCTCAGGCCTCTCCTGACCCAGCGTCCTGCAGCCCCTCGATGCATAGGGAGGACGCCTCTTAGGACGCCTGCTGCCCCCAGAGGTTTCCCTTCTGTCGGGATCAGCCTCCCTCCCCAGACGGTCCTCTCAGGAGAAGACTTTCAGATGGCCCCCAGTGCCGGCATCTGGCTAATGAGAAGAAAAGCGCATCCTTTGCTTTGCCAAACGGGCTGTGGCAGCTGGGCAGCCTGCCAGCCGTGGCCTCTCCTTCAGACTCCCAGGCCAGAGCCAGAGCCATCCCTTCTGCCCACAGAGGACTCAGGCCGAGCTCCCCAAATGGATCTTGAGGCCCCTTCACTTGGTTTGAGGGTGGGAAAGTACCCCCGGCACCTTTATGGAGAAGGGAGAGGCTGAGCCCAGTGGATACTTCCTGCTGAGAACCCGCCCCGCCAGAGCCTTCTCTAACCAGCCTGGAGGTGGGTCCCGAACTGGAGCTCACAGACCCTCGGGGTCACGCTCCTGGCAATACCCTGTTCATGGTCTAGCCCCTCAACTTGGATGTGGGGGACTTGATCATAACCGTGTTGGCCTTTGGGCTTAAACACTGACATAACTGGCTGAGCTGTCCCGATGTCTGTTACATTAACTCTCAGGCCCGCGGCCCGGAGGCCTTCAGAAACATCTGGAGAGAGACCTGTCCTCAGGGGTTCCCAAGAGGAAAGGAAGCAAGGTGGTGGTGTATGAGACACATCTGGTAAGTTGTGGTTTTGTAAATAGACTTTATTTTTTAGAGCATTACGTGTTTACAGTAAAACTGAGTGGAAAGTACCGAGTTCCCATATCCCTCACCCTTCCACACACATTTTCCCTTTATTAACATCTTGCTCTACCACGGCACGTTGTTAAAACTGATGAGCCAATGTTATTATTAACTAAAGTCTGTGGTTACCGTCGCCATAGGTTTGCCTTTTCCACAATGGCATGAAGCTGGACTCAGTGTGTCGCCTTTTCACATTGGCTACTTACACTTAGTAAAATGCATTTAAGTTTTCTCCATGTCTTTTGGAGGCTTCACAGCTCATTTATTTTTAGCACTGAATAATATTCTAGTATCTGGATGGACCACAGTCTATTTATCCACTCCCCTACTGAAGGACGTCTGGGTTTCTTCCAATTGTGAATAAAGCTGCTAAGATAAACAACAAAGTCCTACTGTATAGCACAGGGAACTATAGTCAATATCTTGTAATAAACTATCAATATAATGGAAAAGAATATGAAGAAGAATATATATATGTATGTATAACTGAATCACTGTGCTGTACACCAGAAACAAACACAACATTGTAGATTAACTATACTGCCAAAAAAAAAAAAAAAGAATAAAGCTGCTAAAAACATTTGTGAGCATGTTTTTACGTGGACGAAAGTTTTCAATTCATTTGGGTAAAACCTACGGGGTGTAACCTCTGGATCATATGGTAAGAGTACGTTTCGTTTTGTAAGGAACCGCCAAACTCTTCCAGAGTGGCTGCACCATTTGCGTTCCCAGCAGCAGTGGTGAGAGCTCCGGCCGCTCCACACCCTCGCCTGCAGTTCATGTTGTCAGTGCTCTGGGTTTTGGACATTCTAATGTTTGTATAGTGGTGTCTCATTCTTTTCATTTGCATTTCCCTGATGACATATGAGGTGGAACATTTTTTCATATGCTTATTTGCTGTTTGTCTATCTAATTTGGTGAAATGTGTATTCAGATCTTTTATTGATTTTCAAAAATTGTGTCATTTGTTTTCTTATTGCTGAGTTTTAAGAATTTTTTGTACATTTTGGATCCTAGTCTTTTATCAGATAAGTGGTTTGCAAATATTGTCTCCTAGTCTGTGGCTTATCTTCTCATTTTCTTAACAGTGTCCTTCTCAGAGCAGAAGTTTTTAATTTTAATAAAGTTCCACTTACCAATTTTTTCTTTCCTGAATTGTGCTTTTGGTGTTACATCTAAAAAGTCACCACCAAACCCAAGGTCACCAAGATTTTCTCCTGTGTTATCTCCTAGGAGTTTATAGTTTTGCATTTCACATTTAAGTCTATGATCCATTTTGAGTTAATTTTTGTGAAAGGTATAAGATTTGTGTCTAGAATCACTTTTTTGCATGTGGATGTCCAGTTGTTCCAGCAACGTTTGCTGAAAAGACTAACATGAATTGTTTTTGCTCCTCTGTCAAAGATCAGTTGACTGTGTTTGTGAGGGTCTATTTCTGGGTTCTCTATTCTGTTCCACTGATCTATTTGATAATTACTTTGTCAGTATCATATGGTCTTGATTACTGTAGCTTTATCGTAAGTTGTGAAGTCTGGTGGTGTTAGTCCTCTGATTTGGTTCTTCTCTTTCAGTATTGTGTTGGCTATTCTGGGTCTTTTGCTTCTCCATATACATGTTAGAATCGGTTTGTCCATATCCACAAAATAATTTGCTGGGATTTAAACTGGGATTGCAGTAAATCTATAGATCAAGTGGAGAAGAGCTGACATTTTGACAATATCGAGTCTTTCTACCCATTGACATAGGATATCACTCCATTTGTTGATATTTAGTTCTCTTTTGGTTTCATTCATCCGAATTCAGTAGTTTTCCTTATATAGATCTTGTACATATTTTGTTTGATTTACAGATTTATATCTAAGTAGTTCAAGATTTTTTGTGCTAATGTTACTGGTATTTTGTGTTTTTAATTTCAAGTCTCAATTGTTTGTTACTGGTATATAAGAAAGCAATTGGCTTTTATATACTAAGCTTCTTTCCTGTAACTTTGCTGTAATCACTTATTGGTTTCAAGTGATCTTTTCTTCTTGTTGAGTCTTTGAGATTTTCTACATAGACAATGATGTCACTTGTGGAAAAGACAGTTTTATTTCCTCATTCCTAATCTGTATACCTTTTCTTGTCTTGTTGCATTAGCTAGGACTTCCAGTATGATGTTAAATAAGAGTGGTGAGAGGGGACATCCTTACATTTTTTTCTGACCTTAGCAAGAAAGCATCTAGTTTCTGACCATTAAGTATAATATTAGCTGTAGGTGGTTTTTTTTTCCCTAGATATTCTTTATTAATTGAGGAAGATCTCCTCAATTCCTACTTTGTTAAGAGTTTTCATCATGAATGGGAGTTGGGTTTGTTAAATGCTTTTTCGGCATCTACTTTATGTGAGAATATAATTTTCCTACTTTGGCCTATTGATGTGAAAGGTTATATTAATTCATTTTCAAATGTTGAACCAGCTTTGCATACCTGGAATAAATCTCATTTGTTTGTGGTGCATAATTCGTTTTATACATTGTTGAATTTGATTTGCTAATATTTTGTTGAATATTTTTGCATTTGTGTTCATGAGCAATATTAGTCTGTAATTCTCTTTACTTACAATGTCTTTGTCTAGTTTTGTTATTAGGGTAATGATGGCCTCATAGAATGAGTTAGCAATATTTCTTCTACTTCTATTTTCTGGAAGAGATTGTAGAATATTTGTATACTGTCTTCCTTAAATGATAGGTAGAATTTACCAATCAACCCATTCGGACCTGGTGCTTTTATATTGGAAGTGTATTAATTATTGATTCAATTTCTTTAATAGTTATAAACCTATTCAGATTATCCATTTCTCTTTATATGAGTTTTGATAGATTGTGTCTTTCAAGAAATTGGTTAATCTCATCTAAGTTATCAAACTTGTGGGCACAGAGTTGTTCATATTTGTTATCCTTTTAATGTCCATGGAATCAATAATGATAGCCCCTCTTTCATTTCTGATATTAGTGATTTGTGTCTTCTCTCCTTAGTTAACTCACAGAGTTAACTTGCCTAGAAGTTTATCAATTTTATTGATCTTTGCAAAAAAACAGCATTGGGGTTTCATTGATTTTTTTTTTCTATCAATTTCCTGTATTCCATTTCTTTGATTTTTGCTCTAATTTTTATATTTATTTTCTTGTGCTTATTTTGGGTTTCATTTGCACTTCTTTTTCCAGTTTCCTAAAGTGCAGGCTTAGATGACCGGTTTTAGAGCTTTCTTCTTTTCTAAAGTATGCATTCAATGCTGTAAATTTCCCTCTAAGCACTGTTTTCCCTGTATCTTGAAAACTTCATTAGTTGGATTTTATGTTCATTTAGGTCAACATATTTTTAAATTTCTCACAAAACTTCTGTTAGATCCACATGTTATTTAGAAGTATGTTGTTTAATCTCCCCAGATTTGGGGGTTTTTCAACTATCTTTTTGTTACTGATTTCTAGTTTAATTTCACTGTGGTCTGAGAGCACACATTGTATGATTTCTATTATTTTAAATTTGTTAAAGTGTGTTTTATGGCCCAGAATGTGATCTATCTTGGTGAATGTTCCAGGTAACCTGGAGAAGAATGTGTATTCTGCTGTTGTTGAATGGCAAATTCTATAAATGTCAATTAGATCCAGTTGATGGATGCTGTTGTTCAGCTCAACTATGTCTCTACTGATTACCTGCCTGCTTGATCTGCCAGCCACTCACTGAGGAGTATTGAAGTCCAACAGAAATAGCAGATTCAGCTACTTCGCCTTGCAGTTCTATCAGTTTTTGCCTGATGTATTTTGGTGCTTTGTTGCTATGCACATACACATTCAGGATTGTTATATATTCTTTCAGAATTTACCCTTTAATGATTATGTAATGCCCCCTTTGTTCTCGATAATTTTTCACGTTCTGAAGTCTGCTTTGTCTGAAATTAAAATAGCTACTCAAGCTTTCTTTTGATTAGTGTTAGCATGACGTATCTTTCTCCTTTCCTTTCCTTTTAATCTAGCTGTATCTTTATGTATTTATTTATTTTAAATTTATTTATTTATTTATTTTTGGCTGCGTTGGGTCTTCATTGCTGCACATGGGCTTTCTCTAGTTGCGGCGAGCAGGGGCTGCTCTTTGTTGCCGTGCGCGGGCTTCTCACTGCAGTGGCTTCTCCTGTTGCGGAGCACGGGATCTAGGTGTGCGGGCTTCAGTCGTTGTGGCTCGCAGGCTCTAGAGCGCAGGCTCAGTAGTTGTGGAGCACGGGCTTAGCTGCTCTGAGACATGTGGGGTCTACCTGGACGAGGGCTTGAACCCATCATTGGCAGGCGGATTCTTAAGCACGGTGCCACCAGGGAGTTTCTTGTACACAACCTATAGTCGGGCCTTGTTTTTTAATCAACTCTAACAATCTCTGCCTTCTAATTGGTGTATATTAAGATCATTGATATATAAAGTGGTTATTGATATAGTTGGATTAATCTACCATTTTTGTTACTGTTTTCTATTCCTTGCCTTTTTTGGGTGTTTTTGTTTGTTTGTTTTTGTTTTTTGGTCTTCCACGCTCTTCTTCTCTGGTTTTAATTTAACATTTTATGTGGTTTCATTTTATCCTCTCTTAGCATGTCAATTATACATTTTTAAAATTACTTTTTAGTGGTAGCCCTTGAGTATACAATATACATTTACAACTAATTCAAGGCCACTTTCAAATAATGCTATAGTATGAAAGAGGACACATCCGTGCATAGGTGTAACCACAAGACAGTCAAAACACAAGGAAAGAAAACCCACTGAAGTCAAGAGCTTTGGGTTTGCATCCCAGATGGGGGCTGGCATTACTGTGTGGCCCTTCTCTCTCAGTCCTGGGAGTCTCTATCTGTAAAATAAGAAAGTTGGCCAAGACAGTCTCTCAAGCCCTACTCTCGTTCTAACACTTTGAAATTTTAACAAGTCTTTTGGGGGAAACTGTTAAAGTATAGAAGTGTCCTTTTGAGTAAGTTTTATTTCACAAAGTTATAAAAAAAAAAAAACCAACAGTAAACCAAAAATAACACAAGTACCTTATAACGAAGTATCCCACATAAATCCTGTCCTTTATAATTTGTCATTCAATTTACTCATCCATCAGCTATGACAAAATACACTGTTTCTTTTACTATTTTGAGCAAATTGTTACCTGTTAGATCAATTAGAAATAAAAATAAATAAAAGATTTTATTTTACCTTCAGTTGTTCCTTCTTTAACGCTATTCTTTTCTTTATGGAGATTCAGATTTCTAACCTATAATTTTTCTTTTTTCTGAAGAATTTATTTTAACATTTCTTGCAAGGCAGGACTGTTTCCAACATATTCCCTCAATTTTGCTTGTCTGAGAAAGTCTTTATTTCTCCTTTACTTTTGAAAGTTAATTTGCTGGAAACAGAATTCTAGGTTGATGGGGTTTTTTTTCTTTCAAAACTTTAAATATTTCCCTCTACTTTCTTTTTGCTTGCATGGTTTCTTTTTGTAATTGAAGTATAGTTAAAATATCATATTAGTTTCAGGTTTACAATATAGTGATTCAATATTTTTACAAATTATACTTCATTTAAAGTTATTACAAAATAATTGCTATATTTCCCTGTGCTGTACAATATATCTTTGTTGATTATTATATTTTATACATAGTAGTTTGTGTCTCCTAGTCCTCACCCTTATATTGCCCCTCCCCACTTCCCTCTCCCCACTGGTAACCACTAACTTGTTCTCTATCTCTGAGTCTGTTTCTGTTTTTTTTTTTTTTAATGTATATTCATTTGCTTTACTTTTTTAGGTTCCACATATACATGATATAATATGATATTTGTCTTTCTCTGTCTGACATATTTCACTAAGCATAATATCCTCCAGGTCCATCAATGTTGTTATAAATGGCAGAATTTCATTTGTTTTTTTATAACTGAGTAATAGTCCATTGCATATATATACCACATCTTCTCTATCCATTCATCTGTTGATGGGCACTTAGGTTGCTTTCATATCTTGGCTATTGTAAATAATGCTACTATGAAGATTGGGGTGTATGTATCTTTTCAAATTAGTGTTTTCATTTTCTTTGGATATATGCCCAGGAGGAGAATTGCTGGATCATACAATAGCTCTATTTTTAGTTTTTTAAGGGACCTCCATACTGTTCCCCATAATGGTTGCACCAGTTTACATTCCCACCAGCAGTGTAGGAGGGTTCCCTTTTCTCCACACGTTCTCCAGCATTTATTACTTGTAGACTTTTTGATGACGGCCATTCTGACTGGTGTGAGGTGGTACCTCGTTTTAGTTTTGACTTGCATTTCTCTAATAATTATCCAATCAGCCACCCTATGTCTTTTGATTTGTGCATTTAGTCCACTGACATTGTCAACTACAAATTGGCATTTTCCATTGGCATTTGCCACCTTCATCTACAAGGATTAAATCATGTGCTGCTGCAGCTGCTGACTTTCCACACCCCCTGAAAGGAGTTCAGGGTGGACAGCTGACATGAGGCCCTCTGTGCTTGGGAAAAACTGGCAGAACAGGCCTTCAGATAGTTAAATATTTTCAGGAGCCAATTTTATGAGCCCAGTTCTTGTATCTCCTCATATCTAGAAAAGCACTGAAATCCTTCACGGTGATGCCTGGTCCTCGTGACTAGCAGTAACCTGCACGAGACTAGCAGAAATCTTCTGTGAAAAATATGTGCTCGATGGCATGTATCCCCCCTTCACCAAAATCACCTATATACTGACCTTCCCCCTGCCTCTTTGGAGCGGTTTCTCAGAGCTCTCTGGGATGCTGCCTCCCAGGCTGCAGTCCTCATTTTGCCCCAAATAAAACTTAACTCGCACCTCTCACGTTGTGCATTTTTTTTAAGTTGACAACATTTAAAGTAATTATTTCTAGGTATATGCTTATTACCATTTTGTTAGTTGTTTTCTAGTTGTGTTTGTTTCTCCCTTTTCTTCTTTTATTTTTTATTCTTGTGGTTTGGTGGTGAAGTGGTATGCTTGTGTTCCTTTCTCTCTTGTTTTTGTGTATCTATTATAGGTTTTTGATTTGTGGTTACCATGGGGTTCATATATCCTGACCTATAACTATGTGTTTCAAACAGGTAGTCCTTTAAGTTCAGACACATTCTGAAAGATCTATATATTTTACTCCCTTCCCCCACACTTTGTGTTTTTGATGCCGTTTTATACATCTTCATGTTTATCCCTTTACAGTTTATAGTTATTATTATTTTTTTTAAATTTATTTGGCTGCATCGGGTCTTAGTTGTGGCACGTGGTATCTTCACTGCTGCGTGCAGGATTTCTTTGCGGCATGTGAACTCTTAGTTGCGGCATGCGAACTCTTCGTTGTGGCATGCATGTGGGATCTAGTTCCCTGACCAGGGATCGAACCTAGGCCCCCTGCATTGGGAGCATGGAGCCTTAGCCACTGGACCACCAGGGAAGTCCCTGTAGTTATTCTTGATTTTACATTTTTTTGTCTTTTGATCTTCATACTAACTTATTTAAGTGGTTGATTCTCAGCCTTTACTATATACTTGCCTTTACTGGTGGGATTTTTCCTTTCCTGTAGACACTTCTTCCTATAGCCTTTTCTTTTCCACTTAGAGAAGACTCTTTAACATTTCTTTGAGGATAGGTTTGGTATTGATGAAATCTTTTAGATTTTTTATTGTCTGAAAAGTTCTTTATCTCTCCTTCCTTTCTAAATGATAATCATGCTGGGTAGAGTATCCTAGGTTGCAGATTTTTCCCTTTCATCACTTTAAGTATATCATGCCACTCCCTTCTGGCCTGCAAATTTCTGCAGAAAAATCAGCTGATAGCCTTATGGGGGTTCCCTTGTATATCTCTTTGTTTTTCTCTTGCTGCCTTTGGAATTCTCTCTTTAACTTTTGCCATTTTAATTATGATATGTCTTGGTGTGGGTCTGTTTTGGTTCATCTTGTTTGGGACCCTCTGTGCTTCCTGGATATTTGTTTCCTCCTTCCAGCTTGGGAAGTTTTCGGCCATAATTTCACTAAATAAATTTTTGACCTCTTTCTCTCTTCTCCTTCTGGGACCCCTATAATGTGAATGTTGGTATGCTTGATACTATCCCAATGATCCCTTAAACTTTTAATTTTTTAAAACTTCTTTTTCTTTCTGCTGTTCTGATTGTGTGATTTTCATTATTCTCTCTTCCAGATCACTTATATGTTCTTCTGTATCACCTAATCTGCTGTTCATTCCTTCTAGTGTGTTTTTCATTTCAGTTATTGTATTCCTCACTTCTGATTGGTTCTTTTTAATATTGTGTTAGCTGAAAAGTTCGTTCAGGTTTTAACATCTTATGGAAAAACTCGAACAAACATTTTGGCCAACCCAATATTTTCTAGTTCCTTGTTAAAATTCTCACTGTGTTTATCTAGTCTTTTCCCTAATTCAGTGAACATTCTTCTTACTAATGCTTTGAATTCTTTATCTAGTAAATTGTTTATTTCTGTTTCATTTGTTGTTTCTTCAGAGTGTTTTTCTTGCTCTTTCAGTTGAGGCAAATTCCTCTCTCTTCTCATTTCGCTTATCTTTCTCTCTCTATGAAATTAGGTGAAACAGTTTCCCCTGGCAGTCTTGAAGGGTGTCCTTATGTGGGAGCATCCCTACAGAGTCTGCGTGTGCCCAGTGGCTTTGGTGGGGGAGCTGGATTTGAGGCGAACGCGTCACGTCTTCCCTCAGGGCGTGCTGGCAGCTGTCCCCTTGGTGGGAGGTGGGGCTGGAGAAGGAGGGGCTAGGGCTGGGGCCAGCTGTGAGGCGGGGTTCTCCCTCAGCTCAGTTTCCTTTAAATGTATGCTCTTCCCCCTCCCGGCACTGGCAACAGAGGGGAGCCCAGTGGGGAGCAGTGCTGGAGCAAGAGGGGCTGGTGTGGGTTTTCAGCGAGGGTCTGGGCATGGGCTGTGGCAGTCTGCCCACTTATCTGGTCTGCTTCTGGTCACTGCCTGTGCAAACGCCAGCAATGGCTGTGCCCTTCCTGCCCAGACGCTGCATAGGGTTTGAGCTTCCTCCACGTCTTTTGGCCAGGCTTCTCCCTTGGTCACGGCGGCCCTTGCTGTGTGGAGCTGCCACGTGAGGCAAGCTGTGCTGGAGTGTTTGCTGGGCTCGGGCTGGGGCACGCGGCCGGGCAGTCAGCTAGCCACTGTTTCAACCCACCCTCTCTGCCCACCCGCCGGGCCCGGCTTCAGGAGCCAGCACGCATGCGTACCCCTCACAAGCTCCTCACAAGGGTCCAGGCTTCCCACAGCCCTCCCGCTAGTCCCACTGGTCTTCCAACCAGCCAAGGGGGCTGTCTTTCCTTAGTGGGACCCCAGGACTGAGGTGCTCAATATGTGGCTTGATCCGCTCACGCCCCAGGGAGGGTCTCTGCCTGAGTACTTGCCCTTCCCCCTGAGCCTCTCTAGGGGCATAGGTCCTGGCCTGATCGCTTCTCTTCCCTTCCTACCTGATTCCATGAGGATCTTTCTTGCAGCCTTGGTTGTACGGTTTCCAGTTAGTTGTCACTGAGAATTGTTCCACACATAGATGCATTTTGGATGTGTTTGTAGGGGGAGGCGAGTTCCGTGTCCTTCTACTCTGCCATCTTGATTTGAGTCCACAATGGAAGCTTTTTCCCTTGCATGGTTTCTGAAGATGTGTCAGGTGTAATTCTTGTCTTTGCTGCTCTACATGTAAGAGAGTTTTTGCCTGTGGCTTCTTTCAAGATTTTTTCTTTGTCTTTGATTTTCTGCAATTGAATATGCCATGTCTGTGTGTAGACTTTTTTGGTACACACTCTGCTTGGTGTTCTTGAGCTTCCTGGATCTTTGGTGTACATCATTAGTTTTGAAAAATTCTCAGTGCTAACTGTTTCAAATATTTCCTGTTCATTTCTCTCTTTCCTTTTCTTCTTTTTCTGCTCTTCCCATCATGTGCATGTTACACCTTCTGTAATTGCCCCACAGTTCTTGGAGCTTCTGTTCCATCTCTTTCATTCTCTTTCTTCAGTGCATTTCAGTTGGGCACGTTTTTATGGACATTTCTTCAAGCTCACTGATTCCTTCTCAGCCATGTCCAGACTACTGATGAGCTCATCAAAAACATTCATTTCTGTTAATGGTGTTTAATTCTCAAGACTTTCCTTTTGATTCTTTCACAGAATTTCCACGCTCTGCTTGTATCACCTGTGTGTTCTTGCGTGTTGTCCTCTTCTCTCTTAGAGCCCTTAGCATATTAATCACAGTTGTCTTAATTTCCACGTTTGATAATTCCAGTGATGCTTACTTTGCCTCTTCAAACTT
The DNA here is from genome assembly GCF_002837175.3 of Physeter macrocephalus. Taxonomy (NCBI): domain Eukaryota; kingdom Metazoa; phylum Chordata; class Mammalia; order Artiodactyla; family Physeteridae; genus Physeter; species Physeter macrocephalus. Next base: position 152,454 of record NC_041218.1, on the reverse strand, counting down.
TGACTTTTGTCTTATAGTTTGTCCTGTAATTTTTTTTGTGAAAAGTTGGACATGATGTACTTGGTTAAAAAACTAAGGTAAACTGGCCTTTGGTATTAGTTTTTAGGATCATCTGGCTAGGAGTTGGGCTATGTTTACTGTTTGCTATAGCTGCAGGTACTGGAGGCTAAAATTTCCTCTTGTGCCCTTGGTTTTCTCCTCCTCTGTTGTCTCTGGTTTTCCTTAGAGGTTTCTTTTTTTAAAAAGGTCTGAGGTGTGCAGGTCTTTCAGTGTATTTCCCCGCTGTTGTACAGGGGTCCTACTGATGTGGCAGAGGTGAGGTGTGCGGAGGGGGCTGACAGGCCTGTGAGAGGCCTCAGTCTTTACAGAAGCCCATGTCCCTGAACTGAACTTCACAAATGTTTCTCAGTTTTCTTCTTCCCCTTAAGCAGGATGGGGTGGCCAGAGGGGGCTGGAGTTGAGTATTTCCCTGCCTGCAGGTGGGTCAGGCTCTGGTTAACCAGCTCCCCCAGAGGCAGGCCTTGCTAGGAACAGGGTGCTCTGGAGTACTGAAAAATGATTCCTTCTTTCCTCCTGCTGCTGGAAGCACGAAGGGATTTTCACTGTGAGCACCTGGTCCACTCCTGAAGGTAACAGTCACAAAAGTGTGAGGCCCCCCTGGTACCGGGCCCCGCCCCCGGAGTTTTTAACTCTCAACTTTGTCCACAGTGAACCTTCATCAATTAATAAATTACAGATTAGGTTTTCCCACCCCAGCCCTGGTTCCCACGAAGGTGTCTGCACCTGAGCTTTTGTCTGGTTAGCTGTGGTTCTCTGTATCAGCAGGTCTGTCTCTCGTTTGGGGAGCCAGTGGTTTGCCCTCTGACCTCAATTTTCTGATGTGTCTAAGAAGAGTTTTTGATGTCCAGGTTGTTCCGCTTTTTCTTGCTATGAAGGCAGGAGCGATGGCTTCCGAGCTCCCCACACCCCGAATTAGAAACTGGAAGCTTATGGAAGCCAGAGGTGGGTGGAATACAGCATGATATTTTCATAAATGCACCGGATTACCTTTCAAAGTACTTTCCAGAGTATAAATCAGATGGACTCCAACATTTACTCAACATTTGGTTAAGTTCAGAGAAAACGGATCAACTGATTAACCAATCAGCAGATTAAGTGACAAAGCAAGGAGATAGTCTCTACTTTTTTAAGACCAGGAAAGCCTTGGTAGTTGTAGCTTTAACGTTCTGCATGGCAGGCGGACTTTCCAGAGCTGATGAGTTAAGAAAAAAGCTGAAGATTAAGAGCCTGGAGAGTGTAGGGGCCTCTTGCATGCGCTCCGCTGACTCCGTCTGGCAAGAATCCTCGGCACTGGCGCAGACGCGCACGGTTCCCGGGGGGGAGCAGAGCGGAGCTTCCAACGCACCTTCCAAGTCTATTTGGCTTCCGACGCACGCCGCGCAGTCTGGACGCGTTCTCGTCACCGCGTGCTCTGTTACCCCGCACGGTGCCGTGACTGCCCCCAGCTGCCTGCGTGCGCCCCAGCTGCCCAGGCTGGGCCAGCCGTCAGGGGGCCCGGGCTCCGAGGCCTCCCCTGCCCGCCCGTCGGTCACCAGCTCTTCTTTCACAAGCCCCTCCGTGGCGGTGAGCGTCTCCGGCGCCTGGGTCACACATATTTCTGTAAAGGGACCGGCAAGGGTTCAGGGCCGCTTCTACCCAGGACGTTGGGTTGGGGGCGGGCCCGCCTTTCGGAAACTGATGTCCTGGCAGGCAGAACTTGCCCCGCGCACCCTCTTCCTCGGCCGCAGCTCGAGGGTCCGCCTGGAGGCAGACTGGCCTTCGCTGGCCGCCAGGATGACGGAGTGTGAGGGAGGGGGCGCAGGCCTCGGACCACTGGCTGTCCCGGGTGGAGCCGCCCCCGGGGTGTGTGCGGCAAGGGCGGGGCTTGTGAGTGTCAACGCGCCCTGAGATGCAGCAAGCAGTTCCTCACCGTAAAGACCTACCCTCCAACACCTACCCTCCAACACCGTCCACAAAGCCACTGGAGAGGCACAGCCTTCGACGGAAACCCGTCATCTGCTTAGAAAGCTAAGATCTATTGACGTGGGGACCTTACCCGAGGCCACCACCGTGAGAGTCAGGGTGCTGACGGTGTGTGACCCGAGGGAGGCACCGCGCGGGGCACGCAGGTGGTCGGCGCCGTGACCGGAGAGCGCGCGAGCCCGGAGTCCCTGCAGAGCTCGAAGGAGAGCCCTGATGATGAGCTCTTTGCGGTGACGGGGCGGAGGGTGGGGGGAGGTCTGCAGACACAGGCGCTGCTGAACACCCGCCAAAGCCACTTTCCGAGTGCACAGTGACCACACACGACACCTCCCCGCGCAGCACCCTTCTACGCTGCCCGCCTACACGCCTTTCAGCAACACAAGCTGAGCCCGTGCCTGGCCCGCCCGCTGCCCCAGCACCACCGTCACCAGTGCCCCTTGCATTCTCAGACCTGTCCTGGTTGGCACTTACTCCACAGTCACCGTACCTTTAAGGCCACAGGCGACCTGGCCCTTCCCTGCCCTCACCCCCTTCTCGCACCGCTGGCCTTCTGACTGGGCCATCTGAGGTCCCACGGAGCCCCAGGTGAGCACCTCGCCTTCTTCCCGTCTCAGCTCCAGGGTCCCTGCTACAGCAGAGGCTGCCCTGACCCCCGGGCTTGGCAAGTATCTTGTTTTTCCTTGCTGAGGGAAAATTGGAGACCCTCTACCCATCTAAGCAGAGTTTAGTGCCAGGCCAGGCCGGGTTCCTCACCCAGCAGAGCGGGGAGCTGGGCACGAGGGGGCCCAGGGGAGTGTCCCCCGGGCCAGCTTTCCCTCACCAGGCCGGGCGGGACCTGCAGAGGCAAAGCCGGCAGCTCTTGCGAGGAGAAGCTGTGGTCTACGCGAGGCCCCGGCTTTGGGGCGCAGGTGACAGGTGTTAAAGCACCCATGTCTAACATGAATTGGTAACTCAGACCCTTCCTCTCTGAGGGGAGAAGCCGGGGCAGCGAGCGCCCTGCCGCGGGGCCCTGGGGGGGCGGGAGGGCGCTCATCACTCCGAGATCCGCGTCCACGGCGGAGCCTCGGCTTGTCACGTGTCCGCTTTGTGCAAGATCGGGGTCCTTCCCTTAGAGCTGGCTGGCGGGGAGACGGGCAGGGGTGCCCAGAGGGCCCTGACGGGGTGACAGGTCCAGAGAGGACGGCCAGAAGGAGAAAAGGGAGAGACCCGGAGGGCAGAGATGAGGGACTGGGCAGTGAAGGGCCGGGGGCGGCGGAGCGCGGGGCTGGGACCGGGGAGCAGATCTGGAGGACCCGGGGGCCACACCGCGGGCTGGGATTTGCTGAGCCCCATGGGCAAAGGCTGGAAGGTTTTGAGAAGGGCCCCGTCTGGTGTTCCTTTCGCAGGGGCAGCCCCGACCGCGGCGTGGACAGACCTCACACGCACAGGATCTGAAAGATGGTGCTGCCTTTCGAATGGCTTGTTTCCGTCTTTTTTTAGGGAGAAGAGAAGAACATGAGCAAGTTTAAAGGAAGACGAAATAAAGAAGTGTTTTTAACAGCATATTCAGCAGAAGTGAGACCCTGGGGAGTAAAGTGGCAAATGGGACTGAATTTGAAAGTTTGCTTCTCAAGTGAAGAGTGGAGGATAATTAATGACTCAAGGCCCCTTTGGATGGTTACCAGTGTTCTCCCAGGAGCATCTGAAGCACCACATGAAAGTGCAGGACTTTCTTGCCTAACGATTCTCCATCCCTGACTCCTTTCACACACAAAACCAGAGGTATTAATAAAAATATCGGAAAGTTTGGTCCAAGTTCCTTTCATTAAAATATTGCTGTATATTTGCTGTTGTTTAGTCTTTTTTCCTATTCTCTAATCTCTGTTATGAGGTCCTTTCCATAATTCCAGATGCACTTTGGAAAAGGGAGGGGAGAGGGTCCTGCAAGTCACACACTGAACACAGAATATTTTGTCAGTCACTGTCCACAACTGCGTAAGGCTTTCCCGAGACCTCGTACTGCTAGCGGCTACCTAAAGCTTCCCTCTCACTAAGGACAAAGCTGCCCAATCCCTAAGTAAGCCGTGGTAGCTGAGCAAAAAGGGCCTCGGAGGGCTTCCCTGGTGGCGCAGTGGTTGCGCGTCCGCCTGCCGATGCAGGGGAACCGGGTTCGCGCCCCGGTCTGGGAGGATCCCACGTGCCGCGGAGCGGCTGGGCCCGTGAGCCATGGCCGCTGAGCCTGCGCGTCCGGAGCCTGCGCTCCGCAACGGGAGAGGCCGCAGCAGAGGGAGGCCCGCATATCACAAAAAAAAAAAAAAAAAAAAAAGGGCCTCGGAATCCAGGAATTTTGTCTCGGTCCTGCCACGTGACCATGGTATCATCATTTTACCTCTTGGACATAAGCCTTCCCACCTGTACAGTGAGCTGGTAGACAGGCTCATAGGTTATTCTGGATACCTCCAACACTCTGGAAGCAAGCTAAACCGATACTTAAAATTAGATTCAGCTGCATTTTCTTATTTATTTATAGTCTTTAATGGAACAAAATGAGGCTTTTTACCTTCTATGTTTTCAAAGCTGGAAAAAATTTCCTTTACTATAACTTATTTTATTATGCATCTTTCAAAGACAAAAGCTCAGGGCTGTTTTCACACCTGGAAGCAGAGAAAGCAGCCTGTTATCAAAGCAGGGTCTTACCTCACTGTGCGATGTGACCTACAGCCTGCAATCTGGTGTCAGCCCTTCACCTGAGAGAAAAAGTATGGCAGTGGCCAGTCACTTCCCGGGGGATACTGCCAGGTGCCAGCAAGGCTTTTGTATGGCAGGAATGTACAAGTTTCCAGACTGAACTAAATGGTGCACGTGGCTGTACTTTAAAAACACCACCTCCTTCTTTACTTTTAAAAACTGAGGCATAAATCACACACAGCTACGGGCACAGCGCACAAGTGTCCAGCTGACGAGTTTTGCTTATGTAAACAGCTGGGGAACCAGATCAAGGGCTTTTCCAGAACCCAGGGGCTCCGCAGTCCCCCTCCCACCACTGTCCCATCTCACTGCCCCATATAGCTGTGCAGAAGCTGCAAGGCAGCGAGGAGAACACTGGTAGGACCTGGTCTGACTGACCGTCCAGCAGAGATGATGGCTGGAGTCTGTCCCGCTCATTTTGACAGTTAATCACACGCCGATCTGCGCAGCTGTCTGATTGCTTTAGGTCCGCCCCTCTCAGCCCGGTTGAAAAGTCGTCAGGGGCGGGCCGTGACCCACATTTCTGCCACCCCCTCCGGTGAGGGTCGCGCCTTCAGTGTGCAGTATTTGCTGCATATTGATGTGCAACCTTGCACCCCCAGCCCATCTTCGGAGGCTCATGCAATTTAGAAAATCTGAATGTCCAACTGGTTAGCAACCAGTCAGTACCCAGTGCGTGCAAGGCAGCGCTCGACCTTTGAGGAGAAACAACCCTGAGAACTGGAGACTTATCACGGCCCTCGGAGGGTTTACCGTCTGCTGGGAGACAGGAAAAGCTGTGCCGTCCTTGTGCTTTGTTCCGGTAAACTCAACCAGCCCATCACAGAGAACTCAGATGATTATACATGAAGTAAACACTGAGCTTTAACTCAAATGTCTTTATGAATCACCAACCAAGTTGGACGTGATGTGACTGCAGAAAACGAAGCTCCGTTAAACCCACAAAGCAACCCACGCTTCTCCTGAGAATGTGCCTTGTTGTAACTGAGGGCACTTTAGCTGATTGCTTTAAGGGGTTCAGTCCTCAGAGCTTCACATCCTGCTTTGTTTCTTTATGCAGCGCGCGCTCCCTGCAGCTTGTAAAGTACGAGAACGCGGGGAACCGGGAGAGGAGACCGAAAGGCACGTGCGGACGGGACGGTTCACCGGCCGCCTCCGCCCCCCTGGAAGGCGGCGGAAGGCGATTCCGCACTGCGTGTGGGCGGCTGGAACCGGCTTGTGTAAGACCGGCGGACGTGGTGATGTCGTCACCGGGCAAGCTTCCCCGCGGGTTCCGCAGCAGCTGGTGTTTTCTGGGCACCACCAGGGTGCTGATAGCCCTGGTGTGCAGCCCGGGCCGGCGGAGGGCGGCCTGCCTGACCCGCGGGCGGGGATGCTGAGCGGCCTCGCAGCCCCCCAGGCCTGCCTCCTAGGCCGTGGCTGTCTGTGACCCGCTGGTTGAACCTTCTTGGAAGGCCACGTTGCAAGGATTTGGAGGCCAAGCCCGGAGGGCAGGACGGCGCTGGATGCTCTGCCTCTGTCAGGGCAGGAAGAAGGGCGAGGCCTCGGGAGCCCAGGGCTGCGGTTCAGTCTGGCTCCGGGTTCTGGGAGACGCCGGAGCTGGGCGGGGGCGGCCCCTCCCGTCGGAGGGCTCCGTCCGTGTCCTTGCCAGCCGCCAGGCCGGTCCCTCCCGAGAGGCACGGCAGCTCGTGTTTACTGTGAGGCACTTTCGGTGACTGTCTTGGGAACCCCCCTCGGCCCCACCTTAGCGGTCCCGTCTCAGTGACAAGGAAACAGAAGTGAGGTGGGCGAGCCCGACGTGAGGCCCAGCGTCTGATTTTAGGGCCCGTAACTAACGTCTGCCTCATGCTGCCTCCTCGTGAGGCCCCTCGTTTCTGGGGTTCAGAAGGGAGGACCTGGCGATTTAACTGTGCACCAGCTGAGCCTCTGCTCTCCACGGACCAGAGGGAAGCCCGGCCCGGGGAGCAGCCTGAGGACTGGACCGCCAGCAGGCGGACCGGGACGGAGGGGCCCCGCGCTGCCGGCCCCTCCTCCGCCCGGAGGGGAGAGGGTTCCCCGGCTGCACACTCGGGCCTCTGCTGGTTCGCTGAAGAAGAAAACCTCAGTTATCCAGAAACGGTCATTATCGTTTGGAAGCCACATGACTCGCTCAGCTGGAGACAAGGCCCAGGCCAGCCACTGACGCAGATACTGTAGGCCTGTTTTCTTTCTTTCTTTTTTTTTTAGGCGGAAGAGGAATATATATATTTTTTTGATTATTGATTTCGCTGCCAAAGTGTATAGTCACCCAAAAGGCTTGTAGCAAGCCCTTACTTTCTGGACAGGGAATCAGAGTTCGTTAGGACAAATTAGAGATTGAAGAATCCGTGAGAAGTAGGGCCATGTGACCTTTATTAATGCAATTTCACTGCTCTCATTCTCTTCCCTTTGAATCAGAAAATGTTTCTTTTAATTTCCCATTTCCTTACAGTTCTGTTTATGAAATGCTCTTTTGAAAATGCAGTTTTAATGCCATCTTCTCAGAATTTAATTCCTAGGAAAATAGAAAAATAAAGTGCCATGTCTCGAGCTGGAGACCAAGGCTGGGGAGCTCAGGAGGTCGGTGTGGTGGTGGAGGAGGGGCGGGGTTGGGGAGCCCTGCTGGCTCCTCCTTGAGGGTTTCCCCAGAGCCACGTGGCTCAGTGCCAGGAACTGGCCTCTTCCCTCTTCTCCTGACGTCTCCACTACACTACGCATTTTTGTTACCTTCTCACTCCGACCCTCTGCTCAGTCCAAGTAAAAGTAGTGAACTCCCACCCGGGACGGCTTCTCTGGAGCCATTTCCCACGCTGGGATTCCTTCCTCTCTGTTCCTTCCTTAGTCCTACTCAGGATCACCCTGTAGTGACCAGGCCCACCTGCCCCGTCGCTTTTGCGCTCGTCTGCCCTCCCTCTGCCCAGGCACTTATAGCCCAGCGAAGTGACGCATCTGCGGCAGGTCTGGATGAGCTTGGCAAAGCTGCACACAAGAAGAAATAATTTCACAGTCAATTTAATAGCCAGTGAAATTGTAACTTATTTTTGAAGTTAAAGTTCATGACATAATTTTGCTCTTTAAATTTATTTTATTCACTGTATTTTTATATAGTCTGCCAGTTTGTCCTTAAAAATAAACTCTGAATTTTTCACTTTTTAAAAGTTGGGTCACCATGGTTTCCACCTGGTTCTCCTGGGACACTCAGTGGGGGAGCCAGCGTGGGAGGCCGTGTGAGGAGTTACCCGTGTGGATGAGGGTCTCTGCTCCGTGCGCAGCCGTGCTCCCAGAAGTGAGCTCCGCGCCCCCCCGGGTGTCCGGCCCCAGGGCTCTTGCACAACTGCGGCCTCTGCTGACATTGGGCCACAGCTACGTGAAAGGCCCCAAGTGAAAACTGCACAGCCACGTTCTTGCCAAATTCCTGGCTCCCCACTTTTGTGGAAAAGCAAAATAAAGTGCTTGTTTGAAGGCACTAAGTTTTGAAGTAATTTGTTCTGCAGAAGTAGCCAAAACAGGCCCTAGTGATGTCGAGCATCTTGCAGCTGCAAAAGGAACTTGACGGATGATCCCTTTCCTCACCCGATCCTCCGGGAGGGGTCCTGCTCGGGCCACAAACACAGGGCCTCCAGGTGAGCTGGGGCCACAAACCCAGCACCTTCCTTGAAGGCTTCCGGTCAGCCTCTGATTCAGACGCGGCCCCAGGGATGTTATCCTTAGGCCTCAAGCTAGAAGTCGTTAAAAGAGAAGACTGGCCCGTAATTAGAGCCATTGGTTACGAGGGTGTCATTTACCAAGCACTTCACTGCGCACGTGCACGGCTGTTCCTAAGGAAGGAGGCTCGAGCCTCTGTCTTCACTTTGCTGGAGGAGCTGACAGAGCCCACAGCTGCCTGACCGGAAGCCCTCTCAACTTCCACGATGTCCACTCCTGAGGTTTACGTCACTGAAGACGAGACGGGAAGAGCGCAGAAGACACGATGTCGCTGAGCCCCAGGCAGGGATCTTAGTGCCTTTTCTGGGATGAAATCAGTGGTTGGATGTTTGCTCCCTGCTGCATCGTGTGCTCAGAAGAGCACGTAGGTGGGCAGCACGCCTCCCCAGCACGGTGTGTTTTGGTTATTTATTGCTCTGTAACAAGCTATTGCATATCTTAGGGGGTTAAAACAACCGCTTTCTTTTGCACGTGACTCTGGGTCAGGAGTGCAGGAAGGACGGGGCCTCTGTCTGACCCTCTTGGCCGAGGCCGGAGGAGCCACTTCGCGCGCGGCTTCTCACTCGTGTGTCCGCGTCTCTGTCTCTCCACGTGGCCTCGCCTACCTGGGGCCTCTCCCAGCCCCTGAGAGGCAGGGGAGGTGGCGTCGGGGCTCCCCTGCTGGTGACCTGGCGGGCGGTGCCCGGAGGAACGGGTGCCACCTGGTGACACGCGGGGCAGGGAAAAGCAAGGCCGAGACGCTGCCAGAGTCAGAGACACAGCCCTTCTCCAGCCCTGCCTCCAGGCCCCTCAGCTTCACGTCGGCCAGGAGCCCGCTCCTCTTTTACCTCAGCTTCACGGTGGCGATCACCCATGTCACGCCCGTCATCTGTCTCCAAGGTCACCACGGGAATAAATCAAATCATGATGGGGCTGCGTTTGGACAGCACGGTGCTATGGAAATGGGAATCGAAGCTGTTTTCTGAGGAGACAGAAGGGACGGGAGGGGGGCACCACCTGGATGCCCAGCCTGTGTCTGTAGGGGAAGGGCAGTAGCCACAAACTGTGAACTTTCAACAACGGAGAACCTGTGCCTGCACGTCCACGTGACCCACCGCAGTCACGCAGATGACAGGACCAAAGACTCTACAGCTGTAGGACCAGGCTGAGCCCTGTGTGTGTCGTTTTCATGCAAAGTCTCGTGGATGGGACTCAGTGGCTCAGCATCTATGATCACTTAGGCACGGGACAGCTCATTGTCAGCTTATCACCCTACGAATTTTCAGGAAAGGAAAACCAGAAAGGGAAGGAAACCAGACACAAGAGTCTAGAAAGGGTGAGCCCAGCGATACCAGGTTTGAGGACGGAAGATCCTAACTATGGTGGTAGAGGTCAGAATCATGAGTGGCGAGGGTGTCACAAAGGTTCTGTATGTGGATCTGGGGGTTGGATACATGGGGTTGTATGTGTGTGTAAAATTCATTGGCTTATGTACTTACGATTTGCTCCTTTTATGTGCTTTTTTCCAGAAGTTTCCAGAAATTTGAAGCAGCAGTTTTTATCGTCACAGGGAAGTGGCTTCATCGCCCAGATCATGGCATCCACTCAAGTCCACTTGGAGAAGGACTGAGAACTCTAACATTTAACTTTTTGAATACTTTTCAGCCAGTTAGTTGGATTTTAAGAATATTTTTATATTTTTATACATTCACATGGCTTTGAGAGACAGTGAAAATACTACAAAAGCCAATCAAAAACAGTTCTTGAAGCAAATAGCAGGCACTGTTTCTTAACAACGCCCTTCTTGGTTCCATCAGTAGGAAATTACAGCTTTTTCTCTATGTCACAAATGACTCTGCAGCTAACTCTGAGCAAGTGGTTTATTTGGGAGGTGGCCCCTGAGTCACTGGTGGGGCCGTGGGGAGGAGAAGGTCATTAGTAAGCGGAGTATTGCTGTGGATGACTGGGAGGGGCCCCAGGGTCGTGCCATCCAAGGGGCGCCAATGCCAAGGCCTTTCTCCTCCAGTTCTCACGTGCCACTGGGGCTCCCCCGGCCCCGGGTCCCAGGTGGAGCCTTGGGGTTGTCTGAAGTGAACATGTCCTGGAGATGGGGACTCTGAGGTCATGAGAGCGTTTCCAATGCACCCTGTGCTCAGACATCAGAATTGCTTCTAAGTTACAGCTGAAAATAAAAATAAACTCCCTTTGGGATTGACCTGGCGGTCCAGTGGTGCAGACTTCGCCTTCCAATGCAGGGGGTGCAGGTCCGATCCCTGGTCGGGGAGCTAAGATCCCACATGCCTCGCGGCCAAAAAACCAAAACATAAACCAGAAGATGTAACAGATTCAATAAAGACTTTAAAAATGGCCCACATAAAAAAACAAAACAAATCAAAAAAACCTCTTTTTACCTTCATCACTTTTTCTTAAGTCACAAATTTGATACACAGGTATTTCAGGCAGTATCTCCCTACTCCTGATGTAAAAAAGTAAGAGATTTTGGTGCAAATGAAGTCTTTTCCTGAATGTCTCATTTACGGGGGGTGGTGTGTGTGTGGTGTAGGGCGCGGTGTAGGGCGCGGTCTGCCGCTTCTCTCCTCTCAGGGTCTTCCTTCCACTCAGAGTCCCAGTGCTTCGCACGACAAGGTGAAACTGTTAGGACTCTGTGAAGACCTCCCAAGCTCAAGTTTTATATATTTCCAGGAGAGAGAAACACTTCAAAAATTAAAAAAATTGTTTTCTCCATAGTGGCTGTACCAATTCACATTCCCACCAGCAGTGCAAGAGGCTTCCCTTTTCTCCACAGCCTCTCCAACATTTATTGTTTCTAGATTTTTTGATGATGGCCATTCTGACCGGTGTGAGATGATATCTCATTGTAGTTTTGATTTGCATTTCTCTAATGATTAATGATGTTGAGCATTCTTTCATGTGTTTGTTGGCCATCCGTATATCTTCTTTGGAGAAATGTCTATTTAGGTCTTCTGCCCATTTTTGGATTGGGTTGTTTGTTTTTTTGTTATTGAGCTGCTTGTAAATTTTGGAGATTAATCCTTTGTCAGTTGCTTCATTTGCAAATATTTTCTCCCATTCTGAGGGTTGTCTTTTGGTCTTGTTTACGGTTTCCTTTGCTGTGCAAAAACTTTTAAGTTTCATTAGGTCCCATTTGTTTATTTTTGTTTTTATTTCCATTTATCTAGGAGGTGGGTCCAAAGGATCTTGCTGTGATTTATGTCGTAGAGTGTTCTGCTATGTTTTCCTCTAAGAGTTTGATAGTTTCTGGCCTTACATTTAGGTCTTTAATCCATTTTGAGCTTATTTTTGTGTATGGTGTTAGGAAGTGTTCCAATTTCATACTTTTACATGTACCTGTCCAGTTTTCCCAGCACCACTTATTGAAGAGGCTGTCCTTTCTCCACTGTACATTCCTGCTTCCTTTATCAAAGATAAGGTGACCATATGTGTGTGAGTTTATTGCTGGGCTTTCTATCCTGTTCCATTGATCTATATTTCTGTTTTTGTGTCAGTACCATACTGTCTTGATTAAAAAACTACAAATAGATCTACCATATGACCCAGCAATCCCACTACTGGGCATATACCCTGAGAAAGCCATAATTCAAAAAGAGTCATGTACCAAAATGTTCATTGCAGCTCTATTTACAACAGTCAGGAGATGGAAGCAACCTAAGTGTCCATCGACAGGTGAATGGATAAAGAAGGTGTGGCACATATACACAATGGAATATTAGCCATAAAAAAACCGAAATTGAGTTATTTGTAGTGAGGTGGATGGACCTAGGGTCTGTCATACAGAGTGAAGTAAATCAGAAAGATAAAAACAAATACCATATGCTAACACATATATATGGAATCTAAGAAAAAACAAATGTCATGAAGAACCTAGGGGTAAGACGGGAATAAAGACACAGACCTACTAGAGCATGGACTTGAGGATATGGGGAGGGGGAAGGGTAAACTGTGACAAAGTGAGAGAGT
>NC_041218.1:75657-139813 GCF_002837175.3 Physeter macrocephalus | reverse complement strand
CATGGACATATACACACTACCAAATGTAAAATAGACAGCTAGTGGGAAGCAGCCGCATAGCACAGGGAGATCAGCTCGGTGCTTTGTGACCACCTAGAGGGCTGGGATAGGGAGGGAGGGAGGGAGACGCAAGAGGGAAGAGATATGGGGATATAAGTATATGTATAACTGATTCACTTTGTTGTAAAGCAGAAACTAACACACCATTGTAAAGCAATTATACTCCAATAAAGATGTTTAAAAAATTGTTTTGTATTTACTCTTACAGCCAGAATTCAGTTCAGTCCACAAAAACCTGCTGTGTGTAGAACACAGTCCTCATCGTAGGAGGTCTGGCAGGGAGCCGGACCAACGGCAAAAGACCAGGAAATACAAGCAACTGCTCTGAAGTTTACATCTTTCAGGCCAATTTCCAGAAGATGTTTGGGTGGCTGGAAACCGTAGAGATGCAGTTGTTGGCCCTGGGAGATTTACCATTGCCTATTCCAAAACTGACATTGTCATATCCTGGAATAAACTTTGGGGGAACATATAAAGCTCCATACCCTTTACTAAATGAAACCAGGGATCTGATGCTAAGCCTGGTACTTAGGTATACTTTTCTAGCGGTGGAGATGGATTTGCACATTGTCAAATACTCCTTCACCTTGCCTTTCCTATGGCATTGGCTGTACGTTGGGATGTCATTGAGAGTCATTTATAAGGATCACCCCCAGGAGACAATAATCCATAGAGATGGTGTTAGGGAAAATCATCGCGTTTGCTTTGCTTTGGCAGTGGAGCGGAGCATAGCTTTTGACCCAGAACGTAACCTGAGTTTATCCCAATGCTATCACTGTGTGCAAGGCAGCAGAGGTACTGGGCTGCAAAGTGAAGATAATAATAATATCACAGACATAGGATGCTGTGAAGTCTAAGTAAGATGAAGCATAAATAAGAACGGTGCCAGGCACAGAGTTAGGCCCTGGCAGGAGTTCGCAGCTGCTCGTGGTGGTCTTGCTTCTGTTCACGGCCCCTGTCTATCTCCCCACCTGCGTCCTCACCACCTGCCCGGGGGCTTCCATGTGGACTGACCAGCCTGGGTCTTCCTCACACTGAGCCTTTTCCCAAACGTTCCTCAACTGGGCAAGCTTCAATCCAACAAAGTATTAAACATCAAGCTGTTAATGGTGGTCACAGTGGCAAGCCACTCAGGTGACCTGCTTTGGGCTTTTCATACCAGCTTCCAAGGTTTTAACCCAAAGGAGTGAGTTTAAAAAATTAAAGCTGAAGGAAGAAAGTAAGCGGAGATGGGAGAGGCTAGACTTGCTAATGTGTTAAGCTTTAAAATTTCACTTTAATCTTGGAAAATCTCATACCAACCAGCCCTCCTGAGTCCAACACAGTCTTCTGCTGGAGAGCAGACGTCTCCACTTTCAAGCCTGTTGGCCCAATTGCTGCTGGAGGGATGCTGTGTCCTCCAGCTCCTCCTCTATCAGACAGAGGGACTGGAGCTGGAACTGGACCCTCACACCTGGGGCATCGTCAGCAAATCATTTCACCTCTCTGGGCCTCATTAATAGAACAAAGGGCCCGGGCCCTGCTATTTTCCATCTTCCCTGAAAAGCAGTACATTACTGGACGCCTCATGTAAGCCAGAAGCTCCTACACACCAAGCCAGAGAAAGTGCTTCGGAACTTCCTGTGGGTGGACTGACCTGCCTGACCAGGATTTATGATTTTATTTTCCAGACAGAGGAAATTCTAGCTTCTTAAAGTTTGCAGATTTTTCATCCAAGAATGCAGGAGACTCTGGATTTATTCGAGTCAATTGTGGGCAGAGTTTTGAGCAGGTCATCGTGACTTCTGGCTCTTTTGCCTTTCCTCTCGGAGCTGTCTGGGACCCCTGTGCACACTGAGCTGCCTGGGGGCCTTGGCTTGTCCCAGAGGGAAGCCCACCCTGTCCTGCATGTTTCCCCTTGCCTCTTGGGGGGCCTGTCAAAATTCTCATCTGCTTAGAAAATTGAGACCAGCTTACTAAAGCTCTGCAAAAGCACTCGTGGCTGAGGTACAAGCGTCTATAGTGACTTAATATCATGATTTCTCATAAAGCCTCAACTGCCATTGGCCACAATGATTTAAAACTTCTCTGCCTACTTCTTATCATGTTAATGTAGAGACATCTGAGCCATGACCAGGCCGATTCCTCCCGTCCCCCAGGCTCTGTGTTCCAGAGGCTTCATCCTGGGCAGGTTCAGCCAAGCACATGGGCTCCCTCTCCTCCAGCTCCCGGGCTGGGGCTGTGGTTTCATCCTAGGAAGGACGAGCTGCCGCCATTTCTCATCCTCCCCCTGCACCACGTGGCCGAAGAAGGTGCAGCCGAGGGGACCAGTCTCTCCTCTCCTCAGTTCCCATCTGTAGGAGGGAAGCTCTTCCCCAGCAGCTGAGCCCCATGATCTGCACCCCAGCCCACTCGAGGGCAGAGACTCCATGCCGGGAGGGCAACCAAGCAAGAAGATCAGGGCTGCCCCCTCCCCCCTCCTGGCACCCACTTGTAGAGCAGTGGTGTCACTCCAGGAAAAAAGGGCCCCCTCCCCACACCACTCTGCGGCAGTGGTGCAGAAGGAAGGCAGAACATAACCTGGAGGATTTCTGCAGCCTGCCCGAGGGCCTGACTTCACCGGGAGCCCCTCGCCCAAGCGCCTTGTCAACAATTATACACATCTTGGTAGAGAGAAACTAAGAAGAGGGCTGGTAGCTCCATGCTGTAAGCAAAATGGCAGAGCAGGCAGAAGTTTCGTGGAGACAACCAGGGATAGCAGGAGCTCTGCTGGGCTCACATCAACTCTGGGCATCGATGAGGCTGTGCACACGTCAAGAACAGCAGACTCGAAAACACTTCCCAGCCACACAGAGACCATCAACACATGGCAGAGTCACACAGGCACAAGGGACTTGTGACCCAAACTGAGCAAACAGTAAGCTGTTCTGACCCAGTGGTAACTCCTAGGGAGCCAGGCCTGTAAGTAATAGCGAGTCAACCCTGGCAGCAGGAAGACTGTATTCAAGCCTCATGCAGTGTCTCTCAGGAGAGGTCAGAAAGGGAAAACACAAGCTACCGCTGCCTGGATGAATAGGAGGCAAAGAAGGTAAACTTTCTGAGCTGTGTTAGCTGCTTCCAAGCGCCCCCCACATAACATGTTAAAGGGTGAAAAATCTCCCTAAGGGGGCTTAAACACGGCCTTTGACAAAAAAAGTGACTTGTGCTGACCCAGAGGTGAAACTTAGGTAGCCAGACTAGAAGAAATAAAAATAAATGGGGGGAAAATCTGGTTGGAGATATTAGAGGTTGCACCTGATATCAGGGGGGCAAGCTGGTGAGGAGATAGACTTCAGAGAACTGGGTCAGCCAAGGCACTAAACAAATAAACAACCAAGCAAACATCAACACCAGGGAGGGAAAATCAGTATCCAGAGTTGCTACAATGTATTATCTGAAATATCCTGTTTTTAACCAAAAATTCTGAGATATGCAAAGAAACAAGAAAGTGTGATCCAAAAACAGGGAGAAAAGCAGGCAAGAGAAACTGCCTTTGAAGGGACCCAAATGGTAGACTTAGCAGAGACTTCAATGCAGCTATAATAAAGATGTTCAAAGAACTCAAGGCAAGTATGATGACAGTGTCTCATTAAACAGAGGATATGAATATTAATAAAGAGAGAAATTATTGAAAAGAATAAAGTAAAAATTCTGGAGATGAAAATGACAATAAGCAAAATCAGACCTTCACTAGAGAGGCTCAACAGTAGATCTGAGCTGGCCGAAGAAAGAATCAGCACACTTGAAGAAAGATCAGTAGAGATCACACACTGCAGAACAGGGTGGGGAGACTGAAGACGAATTTGAGGCTCCATTAGGTGCACAACATATGTGCAAAGGAGGTAATTGAGGAGAAGAGAAAGAAAATGAAAAACTATTCAAAGAAACGATAACTGGTAACCTCCCAAACATGAGGAAAACTATTAATCTACCCATCAAAAAAATTAAAGGAAAAGAAAGAAGGGTAAAAGCCAAAAAATCCGCAAATAGGTACATCATGGCTGCAATGTTGACAGCTGAAGACAGCCACAAGCTTGAAAGCAGCAAGAGAAAGCCGACTCATCCCAAAACATTCAGATTAACAGCTGACTTCTCATCCGAAACAGTTGAGGCCAGAGGAGGCAAAATGGGATATTCAAAGTGTGGAAACTAAAAAAAGTCCAGCAAAACTATCTTTCAAAATCAAGTCAGGGCAAGGACCTTGTTGGATAAAGAAAAACTGAGGGACATTTTTGCTAGAAGACCTGCCTGCAAGAAGTAAGTTCTTCAGGCTGAAAACAAGGGACACAAGACAGTAATTCAAATCCACGCACACATGAAAGGGGCACCAGAAAAGATCATTATGTAGCTAATTACAAAATACAGCAACACTGCACATTTCTTCTCCATTTTTCTTTTGACAGATTAAAAAAAAATTGCATAAAACAATATGTATATAATACATTTGGGGGCCAATAACATACTGAAATGTAATATATTGGCCAGTAACTGTACAATGGACTGGGAGGGAACAAAATGCATTGGAGTAAGGAAATGACACCAGACTAACTCAAATACACAGAAATAACTTAAGAAAACCAAAAAGAATTAATTAAAAAGGTTAATATGACAGATGCTACAAATGCATACTTATGCTCCTTTCTTTTCTTAGCTTTGATAAAAGACATATGATTATATAAAGCAATAATTAATAAAATGTATCATTGGACTTGGAACATATATAACAGTAATATCACAAAAAGGGGAGGGAAAGGAGCTATATAGGAATAAAGTTTCTATACATCATTGGAATAAATTAGTATAAATCTGAAGTAGATTTTGATGAGTTAAGATGTATACTGTAAGCCCTAGAGCAAACACTAAGACAATAACACAAAAACTATATTTAAAAATAATGAAAAGAATTCAAATGTTACACTATATTCTCTAAATGCAAAAGAAGGCAATAAGGGAGGAATACCTGAACAAAAGATATGAAACATATAAAAACAAAAAACAAAATGGCATATGTCAATTCAACAATATTATGATAGCATGCAAACTGAATTGATTAAATAATCCAGTTGAAAGGCAAAATTTGTCAGATTAGATAAAAAAACAAACAACAAGATCCAATTATGTACTGTCCAAAGGAACACACATTGGATTGAAAAATACAAACAAATTGCAAGTAAAAGAATGGGAAAAAACATACCAGGCAAAGAACAAACATAAAAGAGCTGGAGTAGCTACACTAATATTAGATGAAATAAACTTTAAAACAAACAAAACTAGTTACTAGAGATAAAAAGGGATGTTGCATAATGATTGAAGTGTCAACCAGCCAGGAAGATATTATAACATATATGCACCTAGCAACATGTCTCCAAACATACATGAAACAAAAACTGTTAGAATTAAAGGGAGAAATAGACAATTCAAGGATAATAGTTGGAAACTTCAGTATTCCACATTAAATACTAGATAGAATACCTGGGCAGAAGATCAACAAGGAAACAGAAGACTTGAACAACAATATAAATCAATGGGTCCTAGTAGCATCTTTAAGACACTCCACCTTACCTCGGCAGAACACACATTCTTCTCAAGTGAACATGGAACATTCTCCAGGATAGACCATATGCTCAGCCACAAACCAAGCCTCAATAAATTTAAAAGTATTGAATTATACAAAGTGTCTTTGCCAACCACAACGGAATCAAATTAGAAATCATTAACAGAAGGAAATTTGGGAAACACACAAATGTGTGGAAATGAAACAGCACACTTCTAAATAACCAATGGATCAAGAAAGAAGTCAGAGGGTAAATTCGGAAATACTTGGAGATTAATGGAAATGAAAACACAAGATACCAAAATTTATGAGATGCCGCTAAAATGCTTCTTAGAAGGAAATTTATAGCTCTAAATGTCTATATTAAAAAAGAAGAAGGATCTTAGATCAATAACCTTGACTTTCACCATTAGGCACTGGGAAAATAAGAGAAAATAAACCCAAAGGAAGCAGAAGGAAAGAAATGACAAAGATTAAGGCGGTACCAGATGAAATGGAAAATAGGACAACAATGGAAACATCAGTGACACCAAAAAGTCAGTTCTTTGAAAATATCAATATGACAAGCCTTTAGCTAGACTGACCAGGGGAATAAGAAAGATGACTCCAGTTACTGAAACCAAGAATGAAAGAGGGGACATCACTACTGACCTCATGAAGAGAAAGGCAGTACAAGGAAGTACTAAGAGCAACTGATAACTCAGGTGAAATTAACAAACTCCTGGAAAGACAGAAAGCATCTGAGCTGACTGCAGGAGGATCCCGGGAACATGGCAGAGCGGGAACACCAGGAGTCTGTCTCCTCACCTAGACCACAGCTGCACTGGCAGAATCTGTCTGATGTAACTATCTTGGGCCTATTGAAGGCTTCAACAGTTTTCTCTTTTTCATTTTTGGGAGCCAGACATTAAGACTAGGGCATTCAAAAACGATTGCATATACAGGGTAAGTTAGAAAGTGACCACACATGCCTGGGAAAGGTGCAGGCTCAGAAGAGACCTGAGAAGATCTTACGTTTACACCTCAGGCTGATCTTTGGCACTGAGACAGACTTTAACAACCAAAGCAAACCAAACAAAAGCAATATACAAAAACAGTAACAAAAAAAGCAAACCTTAGGGAAGGGGAAAACAATCTGATTTCCAGAGTTACCAGATTATTAGATTCAAATTAATTTTCAACAAAAAAATCACAAGACACACAAAGAAACAAGAAAGTATGGTTCATTCAAAGGGAAAAAAAATCAACAGAAACCATCCCTGAATGTACTGTACCTTTACCTGATGGCAGATACACCAGAAAAAGACTTTAAAACAACTGCCTTAAAGGTGCTCAAAGAACTAAAAGAAGATGTGGAGAAAGTCAAGAAAAGAATGTGTGAGCAAAACGGTATTGGAAGTTCTAGCCACAGCAATTATACAAGGAAAAAAAAAAAAAAAAAAGAAGGCATCCAAACTGGAAAGGAAGAAATAAATTATCTCTGTTTGCAGATGATATAATGTTATATGTAGAAAATCCTAAAAGATTTTCTTTTACTTCTTCTGGGAAAGAAGAAGTAAAACTGTCACTGTTTGCAGATGACATGATACTATACATAGAAAATCCTAAAGATGCCACCAGCAAACTACTAAAGCTAATCAATGAATTTGGTAATGTTGCAGGATACAAAATTAATGCACGGAAATATCTTGCATTCCTATACACTAACAACAAAAGATCAGAAAGAGAAATTAAGGAAACAATCCCATTCACCATTGCAACAAAAAGAATAAAATACCTAGGAATAAACCTACCTAAGGTGGTAAAAGACCTGTACTCAGAAAACTGTAAGACACTGATGAAAGAAATCGAAGATGACACAGACGGAGAGATATACCATGTTCTTGATTGGAAGAATCAATATTGTGAAGATGACTATACCACCCAAAGCAATCTACAGATTCAATGCAATCCCTGTCAAATTACCAATGGAGTTTTTTACAGAACTAGAACAAAAAATCTGAAAATTTGTATGGAGACACAAAAGACCCTGAATAGCCAAAACAATCTTGAGGGAAAAAACGGAGCTGACGGAATGAGACTCCCTGACTTCAGACTATACTACAGTCTAAGCTTACAGACTAAGCTACAGTCATCAAGACAATATGGTACTGGCACAAAAACAGAAATATAGGTCAATGGAACAGGATAGAAAGCCCAGAGATAAACCAACACACCTATGGTCAACTAATCTATGACAAAGGAGGCAAGGGTATACAATGGAGAAAAGACAGTGTCTTCAGTGAGTGGTGCTGGGAAAACTGGACAGCTACATGTAAAAGAATGAAATTAGAACACTCCCTAACACCATAACCAAAAATAAACTCAAAATGGATTAAAGACCTAAATGTAAGACTGGACACTATAAAACTCTTAGCGGAAAACATAGGAAGAACACTCTTTGACATAAATCACAACAAGATCTTTTTTGACCCACCTCCTAGAGTAATGGAAATTAAAAACAAATATAAACAAATGGGACCTAATGAAACTTACAGGCTTTTGCACAGCAAAGGAAACTATAAACAAGACAAAAAGACAGCCCTCAGAAAGGGAGAAAATATTTTCAAACGAATCAACGGACAAAGGATTAATCTCCAAAATATATAAACAGCTCATGCAGCTCAAGGTTCTCTGGGAAGTGAGAGTGGCCTAGCATCCTGTTTGTCTCTGTAGGTAGACCCCTGGGGTCGACTTGTCTGATGTGACAAAATCCAATTTATCTCTCTGAAGAACTGAGTGTTTGTGGAGAGCCTGAGCTGGTCTCCAGAGAAAATGTTCACAGCTTTCTCCAAAGAAAACATACAGATGGGCAAGAGGCACACAAAAAGCTGCTCAACATCATTAATTATTAGAGAAATGCAAATCAAAACTACAGTGAGGTACCACCTCACACCAGATAGAATGGGCATCATCAGAGAATCTACAAACAACAAATGCTGGAGACAGTGTGGAGAAAAGGGAACCCTCTTGTTCTGTTGGTGGGAATGTAAGTTGATACAGCCACTATGGAGAACAGTATGGAGGTTCCTTAAAAAACTAAAAATAGAATTACTATATGACCCAGCAATCCCACTACTGGGCATATACCCAGAGAAAACCATAATTCAAAAAGACACATGCACCCCAATGTTCATTGCAGCACTATTTGCAATAAGCCAGGTCATGGAAGCAACCTAACTACCCATAGACAGATGAATGGATAAAGAAGATGTGGTACATGTATACAATGGAATATTACTCAGCCATAAAAAGGAGCAAAATTGGGTCATTTGTAGAGACATGGATGGACCTAGATAGAGACAGTCATACAGAGTGAAGTAAATCAGAAAGAAAAAAACAAATATTGTATATTAGCACATATTGTGGAATATAGAAAAATGGTACAGATGAACCGGTTTGCAAGACAGAAATAGAAGCACAGATGCAGAGAACAAACATATGGACACCAAGGGGGGAAAGTGGCCACGGTGGTGATGGTGGTGGGATGGATTGGGAGATTGGGATCGACATGTATACACTAATATATATAAAACAGATAACTGATAAGAACCCGCTATATAAAAAAAAAGAAAATTAAAAAAAGAAATAAATTACCTCTGTTTGCAGATGATATGATGTTATATGTAGAAAATCCTAAAGATTCCACCAAAAAAAACCATGTTAGAATTAATGAACTCGACAAAGTAGCAGGACACAAAGTCAACACACAAAAATCAGTTACATTTCTATACAGTAACAGTGAACAATCTGAAAAGGAAATTACAAAATAATCCATTTACAATAGCATCAAAAAGAATAAAATATTTAGCAATTAATCAAGGAGGTGAAAGACTTGTACAGTGAAAACTACAAAACATGCAGAGAGAATTAAAGATGGCATAAATGCATGGAATTATCATAATAAAATACTTTACATTTTTTCTTTGAAGCCTGGTGTGTATTTTGCATGTACAGCACATCTGCACTTTCAAGTGCCCAGCAGCTGCACCTGGCCAGGAGCAGTCACCTTGCAGCACGAGCTTCTGCCCTGAGAGCCCTGCACGCCCAGGACACCTGTGCTCAAGAGTCTGGTGTGTTTGGTGCCTCCTCTGTGCCCCTGCCTGCCATCTTTTCTTACCCTGATGCTACTTTCACTTGATGAGTTTGTTATTGTTGCTGTTTTTAAATCTTTTTTTTTTCCTAATCATGAAAATAATAAACGTTCATTGCAGAAAACTTGGTAGACTCAAAGAAAATTAAAACTGTCTACATTTCTATCTTTCAGGGATCATATCTGTAATGTTTTGATATATATTTTCCTAAGTCTTTTCATAGATTTATTTACTTTTTATTTATTCAATTTGCATATAATTGTTAGGTGCTTATTATATGAGATGCACAGTAAAGAGCCCAGAGCATTTAAAACTCAAAGTGGCCCACCATCTGCCACTCCAGCTTCCTTGGACAACAGGTCACTTCTGGTCCTTGTGAGCACGAGGTGCACCCCCCAACAAGACCCTGAGATCTCACTCAATTAGCATAAATAAGCCTGATTTCACAGACGGAGAGTGAAAAACCCTTTGCTGAGATTTGTGTCTGCACTGCCCCACAGGGCGCCATCTTCACCTTCCCTGGCCCCTCCCCCGGCCCCTCCCACCATCCAGTCCCAACACCTCAGGTCTCTCTACATTTCTCTCATTTTTCATGTAGAGCATGAAAGACCTCTGCTCTTGTCTCCGTCTCTACACCTGAGAACTCTGTGGCATCAGGACTCTACCTAGTCAACTTGAACTAATAAGGCAGAACTTGTGAAAGAACTTTAACTGTCTGGCACAGAGTAAATTGAATAAATGTAAATTGTGGTCCAAAAACTATTTTAATAATTAATATTGGGATTTGGGAGGACCAATAGATTTCCCGCCAATACTGAAACATCTCCTGTGGTCCAATTACCTATTCCACATACATACACCTATGTTGATGCTTCCTTGGGGGTAGGACACATCAGGGCTTTTGAAGGGCAATGAAGAGAAGACAGTCCTTGTCCTCAGCCTGTGTTAACCCATTTCAGCCACTTTCACGTCTCGGCATTCTATGGAGCTTGTAAAATAGAAAATACTGCAGGAATAATGGGCCCAAAAGGCACAGTTTATATTTAAGTAACTCTTCTTTCCTACCAATCTGGCATAAAATTTCAGTTGCTTTTCTTTAAGGCACTCATCATGGAATCGCCAAGCAAATGCATGTTCACTTGCAGATAAGGAAACTTAGTGATTTTATAAAATTAATAATGCTGATAATAAGGTCTTGTTTCTTAACTAAAGAAATTGTCATAGTAAGATATTGTACAAAATCTCAGTGTCATAGGATAGAGTTAAAAATTTAGATTTGAGAATATATTTTTAAAAAGCTAAAACTATGTGTTTCTCCTGAGTTTACTCTGAAAAAATTTAAAGACAGAGAAGGGTAGAAATTCCTGTTGAGTTGAAAAAAATAACATTTAAAGTTTTTAATTTTATTGTGGTAAGAATACTTAGCATGAGACCTACCCTCTTAAGAAAATTTTAAGGGCACAAGACGTTATTGTTGACTATATGTGCGATTTTTAAAATACAGATTTTATTTATTTATTTATTTTCGGCTACATTGGGTCTTCGTTGCTGCACGCGGGCTTTCTCTAGTTGTGACGAGCGGGGGTTACTCTTCCTTGCGGTGCGCGGGCTTCTCATTGCGGTGGCTTCTCCTGTTGCGGAGCATGGGCTCTAGGCGCACGGGCTTCAGCAGTTGTGGCGCACGGGCTTAGCTGCTCTGCGGCATGTAGGATCTTCCCGGACCAGGGCTCGAACCCGTGTCCCCTGCATTGGCAGGTGGATTCTTAACCACTGCACCACCAGTGAATCCCCCATGAAAACATTTTTGCTGAAAGGAAAACTGACTGTACAGCTGAATCAGAAAATAGAGACAATGTTAACATAAATTTAATGAAGCAAGTGGTCCCAATATAATATTTTGTTTTGTTAATCCAGGACCTCTTGTTTTCCAATTGTTTAAAAGAAATGACCCATGAAGTCTGACTGAAGAGTAGCACTGGATGGCTCAGAGACCCCTCAACAGAAACCCATTGTCTCACATGGACAGTGGCTGAAGACTCCACTCCAAGGTGAGACCACCTAAGGAATCTCTAGGCAATGAACTCTATCTTTAGAACAGACATACTCTGATCACCAGTAAATTTTCACTTGAATAAAAATAGAATTTCTTTTAGATGGAAATGTAGAAAAAAAGGAGACTCCTATTTCTATTTAAACCATATGGGCTGAAATAAAATGAGAACAGACCTCCTGACAAATTTATGTTAGGAAAATTGAATGAAATGCAAGGGCTGTTCAGCCAACTAAATTCAGAAGGAGACTAACATGGGTTGTAGTTTAGATCCTGATGTTCTTTCAGTATTGCCTTCATTGTATCTTCCAATCACATTCCCCCTTCTTTGTTGACCTTCTGTGGTAGAGGGTGTCCAAGCTGCCATCCCCTAAAAAGGGACACATAGAGCAAGTATTGATTTGATTTTTTAAAAATATTTATTTTATTTGCTGCATCGGGTCTTGGTTGTGGCATGCGGGATCTTTGTTGAGACATGCAGGATCTTTTGTTGTGGTGCGCGGGCTTCTCTCTAGTTGAAGCTCGTGAACTCAGTAGTTGTGGCGCGCGGGCTTAGTTGCTCCATGGCATAAGGGATCTTAGTTCCCTGACCAGGGATCAAACCTGCGTCCCCTGCATTGGAAGGCAGATTCTTTACCACTGGACCACCAGGGAAGTCCCTGATTTGGTTTTGAAATAGGAGAATTTCATAAAGTTCTCATTGACTTTTGAATTTTTCCAGGCAAACCAGATTAATATATGAATTGCTATTTACTACCTATGCTAACCCGTCCCATCTCATGAGCGATGGTAAACCTGAAAGAGGCCACAGATACCAAACTTGAAAGAAGAGCCATTTTTACAGTTCTTTCCATTTTCCAAGTTTCCCCATTTTTACAATTCTCAAAAGGGCTGTAAACTCCCAGGATTTATAGTTGGCTGATGAGCGAGTCTCGCAGAGGCCCATGGAGGATGGGGGGTGTGCAGAGCTCTTTCGGGAATCTTGACTTATTCCATAACCTCCCCTCCCTACTGGCATCGTTTTCATTTTATTCTTCTCTCTTGAGGCTTCAGCATTTCTTTCTCTCTTAGCTCTTTACCTCAGGCTGTTAATGTTCTCAAATAATTTACATCCCAGGGGGAATAAATAAGACATCAAACAAGTGTAAAACATTCTCAAATGTACTCTCAACCTAGTTGCCTTCAAGCTCTTTCTCCTCAGTTTCTTAACAGAGCTTTCTAAAGAGGAACCAAAGTGTCTCTTCTCTTCCTCAGCACACGTGCTTCCTCGCCCACTGAGGTCAACAAGCCCCAAACACTGTGTAATGAACTACCTTACTATTTTGAGGTCAGCTCCGTACATAACTCACCTTTTTATGTCCAGTGTTCAACGTAGGACCTAGACAACATAGCAAGTACTTACAATTTTAAAAGATTTATTTGTGAAAATAGCTGAAATTAATACTGCTCAGTAACTGAAGCCATTTTCTACTGTGTTAGTTTCGATTTACCCTCCCCCTCCGTTTCAGACTCTAGTGTCCCGCAGTGAGAGGAGAAATCCTGTTATAACTCTGGAGAACTCTGTATATCCAGGAAAAGGCTAAAGCATCTGGATGGTGGTCTCTTTGCAGGTCTGACCTTTTCAATGTCTCCTTTTCCCTGAGGAAGGTGTCACAGAGGAGCCGGGGCCTCCTTCCATCTGGGAGAAGTCTTGCTAACCTCCCACCGGCCCCGGATCCTGGAAGAACAAATGGCACTAAGTGAGGGACTTGGGCAAAAGGAAGCGTGGAGTTGATGCTTTGTTCCAGCAGCCGCTGGACTAGGTGGGGGCAGCGTGCGGGCTGGGCATGAAGGACCAGGTGCACAGGTGTTCGCATCACCTCTGCTCGCGTTCCATCAGCAAGCAGCCGTCACACGGCCACACCTGACTGCACGGCGTCTGGGCAGCTACAGTCTCAGTTAAATCCACTGGACTAAAAGAAGGGGAGAATTCTGGTGGAAATGGGCTGTCTCACCTGACGGCTGACGGCTCTGGCTGGATTTATTGAAGAAGTTGGCAGTAAGTTTAAGATGGGGTATTTATGTTTACTTCAAAATGTAGTGCTTTCCATAATAAAGTTCAAAATTACATTCCCTTCATAACCCAAGTGAAAATTTTCATATTTTGTATACTTGTCAAAAATTCCATGAAAATAACTGTGGTCTCTGCTCTGTTCCGTCACATAGACCCACACCACAACACACAAAGCCCCGCAGGTCTGGGTGTGTAACTGTAAGGTAGTCCCTAAGGAGGAAGGGAAAAATCTAATTAGTTGAAATAATAGCATTACCTATGTTGATGTGATAATTTCCAAAATAGGGCTTTTCACAAATACCAGCCTTTTTTCATATTTTTTATAACAACAAACATTCCACTTCTTCCTAGTGAATTTTTAATTTTTTTAAAGTGTCTGCAAGAAAATTTTCTGTGGAAACTATTTAGCATATTTATATGGAGAGTTGGCTTTCTTCTGGCCCCATTTTCACAGTTGCCTCTAGTAATCAGAGATTATGCTACAAAGTAAAATTTATAAGCAGAGCGTTCTCTGCCTGCATCTCTCAAGCCAGGTTTCCCTTCATGAAATATCCTTCTTGGCAAAATAATCAAAATTTTGTAACAAATACTTTTCCCATCTGACAGTGTAATGATAAAACCTGTTGGAGGGATAGAAAAAAATGTTTAAATTATCATAATTTTCCTCTGCATCAAAAACTTTGATTTGGTTTCTGACTCCCCCGAGACAAAGATTCCACTGACTGTTTTCCTCACCGTTCTCCAGCTCTAAGGGATTCTTATGACCAGTTTTCCACACCACGATCTGGAAATCCTTTATCTCCATTCTCAAACTCTTGACAAGTGTGTTAATGCAAAGCACACTAGAATAAGGTGACTCAGGTGGTATTTCATGGCTTGGACCAGTCCTTGGATGACTTCAGTTCTCAGAATACTTAAATATTTATCAGGCTCGTTCTTTGTCTATAAGTTTTGAGCAAATAGAATCCAGTCATTTTGGCTTGTTTTCAAGGGTCGGTCCAATCACATACCAACCAATTCTTCCAGCCATATTCCCCAGCTAGAATCCTGTTGTTTGTTTTCTACCAGTTTGGTCAGCTACCTGGTCATAAATATGTCTTTTGTCTGCACATTACTGTATTCATTCTTTTTTGCATACATAAATCCTATCCCTCTTTCAAGATGAAACTGAAATTCTTCCTCTCTTACTAAACCTTCAAGTAACTTACAGGACCCTATGAGTTTTAATAGTACGTATGATTTATATCACCCATTTGTCACACATCACATGCTATCTTATATTAGGTTTCCTTTTAATTCATGCATGTAGGTAAGCTCCTTGGGGGCATTCTAGCCACAAGTTAAAGAAAAGAAGAGAAGCTTAAATAAGACAGACCGTTACTTCTCTGTAACATCCCAGAAGTCCAGAAGTGGACAATTTGAACATTGGCACAATGGTCTATTGTGTCAAGGGTCCAGTCTCCTTCCATTCTGTTGTGTTGTCCTGAAGGACTTCTATTGCCAAGGTCGTCCCATCATCCAAGCTGGCTGAAAGAAGCTCCAGCCATTGCTTCTCCGTTCCAGACAGCAACATGGCAGAAGAAATGAAGAAAGTCATGTTCTTTCCTTTAAGGACACTGCCTGGAAATCACACACACATCCCATTGACCAAACATTTCTCAAGCATGCTCAGCTATAAGAAAGGCTTGAAAAATTAGGCTATATTTTGGGTGGCCATATACCCAGCAAAAGAGCCAGATGTTCTATTCCTGAAAACGAAGGGGCAAATGAATATTGACTACCTCTGTCACAAAAGGCAAGGCCCATCGTATTTTTTCACCTCTGCAGTGTGGTTAATGCAGAAGCTTATAACTAACATAATCAATATGTAATACATTTAGAAGTTTCCTGAGTTAAATTTAAAAGTTATTTTGGGGGAATTCCGCTTTTGTTAGTGGTAGACTAGGTTATTCAGAAAAAGGCTACTGATGACAACTAGAAAAGCTGGACAAAGTTAAAAACGTTTGCTTGAAGGCCTCAGAGACCTACCAAAGTTATGGGGCCAAGATCGGGAAAAAGGAGGTAAGCCAAAGATGCTTTTCCTACAGAAACATTTACTGATTCCTGAAAAGGCAAAGGCAAGTGAAAGGCTCAGAAGCTTAGCATAGCCTTTCAGGGAAAGAGGGGTGAAAATTGGAATATAGCTTCTGCCAAGAAAATGAGGGACCTGATTTATCAGGGATTTACCTAGTACAAAAGAAATTCAGAAATATACCAGCCCCTGCAAGGGCTGAAGCCAGATTCAAATCCTCTCAATCCTTAGAAATACATTAAGGTGATCAGCAATTGTTAAAGCTCTTAGCCTAGCGGACTGTTAAAAATAAACAAAATTTTCCCAAGAAATACAATTTCATCCTAGGTCTTAAACATTCTGTTCTTTTTAAATAAAATAAACATATAAAATATACATCTGTAAAAAAAAAAAACCTTGTCTCAAGGAGACAAGTAAAGTGATTGAAAAAAATGAAAGAAATAATAGACAATAGCTACAGACGCACAAGTTTAAAATAGCCATTCTTAATAAAATGATAATAAAAGACAAGGCTGGTATTTTGGTAGAGAAATGGAAATAGACATGAGAACCAAATGGAAATGCTAGAACAAAAAATTACTATAGCCAAAACTAAAAATTCAATGGATGAGTTTAATAGAGACAGAGCTAAAGAAACAATTAATGGAATTGGGAGATAGTTTAGGAAAAAATTTATAGAATGAAGAATGAAGAAACAAAAATATGGAATACAGAAAAAGAGATTGAGTCATAGCGGAAATAGTGAAAAAAAATCTAGCATGGCTATAATTGTAATTGCAGAAGGAGAGGGGAGAGAGAATGAAGCAGAAAAAATATCTGAAAAAATATTGCTGAGAATTTTTAAAATATGATAAAAGACATTAAACCTCAAATTCGAGTCATTATAAATCCCCCCCAAAACCACATTTACACATATCATAGTATAACCTGTCAAAACTCACGATAAAAAGAAAATCTTTCAAGCAGACAATTATTAAATGGAATAATAATTAGAAGATACTTTACCTCTCAGGAAAAAGAACAGTCCAGAACAAATAGAATGTTATTGCTAAATGCTAAAGGAAATAACAACACCAAGTTAAAATTTTATAATCAGTAAAAATATTATTTAATAATAAGAAAATTTAAACATTAAAACATTTTTGATAAGCAAAACTGAGAGATTTTGTTACAAGAAGGGCTAATTCTCTAAACGAAATATATAAAGTCTGTTTAAATATTTTAAGGAGAAGGACACTGATACTGGATAATAGAATCCCAGAAATTCAGGGAGGAATAAAGAACAATGAAAAGAGTGAATATGTGTGGTAAATCTGCATGAAGATGGATTTAATAAAGTAACAACAACAACAACAATAATGTATGGAGAGTTTTAAAAAATATAATGATATAAACAACGTATGATTTGTGAGGTGGTAAATGAAGTTAAATGTGTTCAAAGTTCCTTGAAATTTTAAGAAGAAAAATGCTAATTTAAAATTGAATTTTCTAATTAAAATATGCTTGTAGTAGTCTCAAAAAGAGACTCTCTCTTTCTGAGAGTCTCAGAAAGAGAATAGTAATAAAATCTATAACTACTAATAGTTAAAAGGAAAAAAGAAAAGAACAAAAAATAATCAACCTTATGGAACACGAATAGAGAAAAAGAGGAATATAAACCACATGAGGCAAGTTGAAAACAATTAATTAGTTGGTAGATTTCAACAAAATATATCAATAATTACATGTAAATAGATCAAATACTTAATTATAAAATAAAATTAAAACCCAAAACTTATATGCTTCTTCTAAGAGACACATATAAAATGTAAATATAAAACAGGTTGAAAGTAAAAGGATGGGAAAAAATACGATGCAAACATAAACCAAAAGAAAGATTATGTATCTGTATATCAATGTAGACTTTAAGAAAAAATGAGTTACTTGAGATAAAGAGATAGACTTCTTAATAAAAGTACAATTCACTGGACACTCTAGTAATTCTAAATGTGTATGCCCCAAATAACATAGATTCAAATATATAAAGAAAAACTATACAGAACTAAACAAAACAAAAACAAAAAAGCGAAAAAACCCCAAAACCTGTCATAATATTGGGACATTTTCAAGTACCTCTCTCAGTACCTGATAGAACAAGCAATCCAAAAATACTAGAATATAGTTTAATAAACTAGGCCTGATTAACATATGTTGAAAAACTAGAAAATATTTTGTACTAAATGAAAATAAAAATAAGACATGTAAATGCTTGTGGGATCTGGCTAAAGCAATGGCTAGAGGGAAATTTTCTAGCATTAAATATCTATATTAGAAAAAAGAAGGAAAAATTTCACCTAGAGAAAGAGAACATTAAACACAAAGGAAGACAAAGGAAAAAAATAAATATGAAAGCCAAAATCAATAATATTAAAAACAGAAAAACAATAGAGAAAATCAGTGAACTCAAAAGCTTATACTTTGAGAAAAGTTCACTAAAACTGATAAACCTCTAGCCAGACTGCTCCATAAATAATGAGAAAAGACAGAAATTATTATTATCAGAAACTAATAAAGGGATATTACTAAAGAAACTAAAGACATTAAAAGGAAAATAAGGGACTACTATAGACAACTCTATGCCCATAAATTTGACAATTTAGATTAAATGGACCAATTTCTTAAAAGACACAAACTACCAAATCTCATTCAAGAAGAAACGGATAATCTGAATAGCTCTATATTACTAAAGAATTTTGTAATTATCAACTTTTCAAGAAAGAAAACCTCCAGGCATAGATGGTTTTACTGGTAAATTGTAGCAAACATTCAAAGGAAAAACAAGCAAACAAACAACTCTACACATTCTTTCCCTGAAAACCGAAGAGGAGAAAAAAGTTCCCAACTCAGTTTATGAGGCCAGCATTATCTTGATGCCAAAACGAGAAAAAGACATTACAAGAAAATGAAACTATAGACTAATATCCCTCATGAATAGACACAAAAGTCCTCAGCAAAATATCAGTAAATTGGATCCATATTTAAAAAGGGATAATACATGATGACCAAGTGAGGTTTATCTCAGAAATACAAGGCTTGTTCAACAGTAAAAAATCAAACAATGTAATGCATCGTATTATATTATAATCATAGTAATGCACCAAACAATGTAATACATCATATTATGGACAAAAAAGAAAAACTGCATGATCATATCAATAAATGCTGAAAATGCTTTTGATAAAACTCAATATCCACTCAGGATAAAAATTCTTTGCACACTAGGAATAGAAGGAAATTCTCTCAGCTTGATAAAGAACAAAATACCTTAATGGTGAAAGATCGATTGTTTTCCTACTAATATTGAAAAGAAAACAAGAATGTCCATCTGTACCACTCTAATTCAGTATTTTACTGGAAGTACTAGTAACTGAAATAAAGCAATTAAAAATAAGTAAAAGGCATACAGATTGGAAGGGAGAAAAAACTGTCACTATTTGCAGAAGTCGTAATGGTCTAGATGGGAAATTTCATGGAATTTACTTTAAAAAGCCACTTGAAATAATAAATGAGATTAACATGACAATTTAGATAGAATGGCCATATTACTAGAAATGTGCAACTGAGAAAATAAGACCCAAGAAGAAATAGAAAACCTGGGTGGCTCTAGAGTTTTAAAGAAATTTAATCCATAATTAAAAGCTGGGGGTGAACATGCTGGGGTTTTATTAGGGAACATTCTTTGTATCAGCATTCGTGGAAGGAAAGGGAAAGAAAGAGGGTTGTGCAGAGAAAGAACCATCGTGTAAGTTACACCACATCCTGAGAATGTCCATTCCAACCACACATTTGGGGATTGTGAAATCACCACAAGTGTGTCCATGTATCTGGTGGGTCCACCCTGAACTGGTCCTGAGCCAGGACTCCATCACTTGGCCCTGCGTACTCCCATTTTAACAGAGGGGCATGATGACGTTCTAGATCTTTGGATATCCATGTCAACTTGGACTGCTGTGTTCAACAGTCTTTGAAATATTTGCATTGTCCGTCCTTCCTTATTGAATGGTTACCTGAGTAATTGGCTGTAGCTCCTTTGGGGGAAGGACTAAGGAAATCAGTACCGTGTATACTTGCTACAGTGTATCTGGTTCCTTCCTGTTGTGGGCCTGATGCCTCTTTCAAATAGTGGGGTTTTGTGTCCCCAAACTGGAGTTCATAGGTGTTCACTGGGGTCATGAACATCCTTGGTTTGATTATACAGATTGTTTATTGCCTTTGTTGACTGCCTGTCTATTTTGTACTTGGGGACACTTTTCTGCCACAATCCCCCTACAGCCTCTCCGGGTCAGGCTCCTCCTGGCTGCCACCCCAGCCTCGTCACAGACTAAGATACTTGCACTTGACTCCTGAAGGTGAAGTGAAGCCACCTGGTCTGTACTGTTTAGGGCCCGGTAATCCCATTGCTGTCAGAGAGCCCATCCAGTTACGGCCCCTGCCACCATCAGTCCAGCTTGCACAAAGGGCCACCACTTTTCTCTCCACCAGCAAATTCCACTTTGCTTTGGTCAGTGGTGTGTCCTCTGGGTGCTTCTCCACTCTAGCAAGCCCACCTCTCTGAGCCCATCAATCCCTCCCTCACCATTCTCCATGGCAATTCTGGTATTTCCACCTCACTTAAGGCAGGATTGGGCAAAGGACAAATCTGAGCTGGGACACGGTCTCAAAAGATGCCTCAGCTGAACTTACAGAAAATGCTGAGGCTGGAATGTCCCTTTGCAGTGGCCCTTTATTTGGGACTTTGACCCCCACCTGGACCCATCAATGGCTGTGAGGTGCCCTGGGGAAAAGATGTGACCTTGGACACGCCAAGCAATCCCTGAGCAGAGCTGATGGCTGTGGGCCCCCGGCTGACAGCACTTCCAGCAGCTGGAAGAATCAGGAAAGAAGATCTGAGCTGATCATCACAGCAGACGCTACTTGGGCCAACAAAGCCAGACCCAAAAGAATGCATGGTGTTCCATCCCACAAAGTTCAAAGCCAGGCAAAGCTGGACTGTTGTGCTAGGATTAAAGAGCGGTTCCCTTTGGGGAACAGAGCAGGATTGGTTGGGCGAGGGCACAGGATATGGCAAATGTCCTATTTTTTTACGTGGGTGGTGTTTGCTTTGTGATAGTTCATTGGTCTGCACGTCTATGTTTCATGCACTTTTCCCATTTGTGTTATACTTCAAAAAGTGTGTTAAGTTATTTGGGAAAGGACAAGTGTTTCTGAGATCTGGGAAGCATGGTCATCTGAACTCCTGCTTTTTACCTCTTGTGAATATTGACACAGCCTGGAATTTCCTGGTTTGCTGGTTGAGGAACACTTTACCCAGGTGCAACCCATCTGCCTTCATTTTCCAGTCATTGAATTTGGAAGATTCAGATACTAAGTTGGACTCCTTTCCTTTATTGTTTTTCTGGTTGAAATGAGTAAAGCAATGTGTGTGCTGTTTTCAGAATGGAAAGCTTTGACTAACTGAAACCAAAATTACTCCTTTCGAATCACAGTGCAAGTTGCCTGCATTTTGTAATAAACTTACTACTAATGTTAGGGTATGCATCTATGTAGACTAATTTTGGTTTTGAGATGAATCAAGATAATGCCTTGTTTCTAATATTTTAAAAAGCTCTTCACAGCAAGAAGGAATTTTGCTGATTTTGGAACATGAGCCGTGAGGGGATTGAAAATCATTCCGTTTTAGTAATTCTGAGAAAAAGGTTTCTAGTGCAAGGGAAACAAAGTCCGTACCAAGCGCTCCCAAGACACACCATGGGAACCCACGTGTCCTGTGCGTTTTGAGGATGCCCGTTCTAAGGAATCTGGCTCTTTCCCCAAGTAGACAGAAGAGCATTGCTAGGAGCCCTGTGAGACAGGGTTCTCACCCACAGGTTGATATGTCAAATCACATGATTGAATCCAGACATTGCATTCCACATTTAGGAAAAATGCTTTAAAAGCCAGTGACCTTGGTAAAGCTAACACGTCAGCTGCTGTTGTGCACAACTTGAGAAACAGCTGAAATTGTGTATGTGGTGGTACGGCTCAGTTTTGTTAAAAAAGTGAAAAACAGGGAGACACCAGTAGAAAATACAGATGAGTATCTTCCAGACCTGGACAGTAAAAGATTTCTTAAACGAGCCCACAAGTGTTGTTGGTGACGGAAACTCAAGTTACCTTAAGGAAATTGAAAACACATCACAAAATGGGAACAGATATGTGCAACACATAATGAACAAAGGATTAGTATCTGGAATTCCAAGAACTGTTATAAATCAATAAGGACTAATAATAAAATTTTTAATGTCCAAAAGCCACAGCACATGCGTCACAGAAAATGAAATACCGAACCACCAGATAAATGAAGAGGGGCTCAATATCAGGAAAATGCAAATCACTATCCCGCCGAGATGACACCGTGCTCGCCTTCAAGCAGCTGATGTGATGGGTTTGACGATGCCGTGGGCGGGAAAAGATGTGGCTCAACAGGGTCTGTCCACATGGCTGGTGAGGGTGGAAAGTAGCTTGTCTTACGCTGTCAGTTTGAACATCTGTAGTTCCCTGCCAGTGTACACAAAAGACATGAATGAGAATGCTTCACGTGATAGCCAAAGTCTGGAAACAACCCAAATGACCACCACGAGGAAAATGGGTAAATTGTCCTATATTCAAACATGAATTATTTTTAGCACCACAGCTACATGCAACAAGATGTATGAATTCTAGTGATTTGATTTTGATTGCTAAATGAAAATCCCGCAAGAATTAAAAGCAACTAAAACTGAAGCCACATGATTTTTAGGAACATGTGTATAGGCTAGGAATATATGGACAGAGAGGCAAGTAGCACAAGATAATGCCGTCTAAGGAGCAGAATGGATTGGGAGCTAGTTCGGCAGAGGTAGTAGTTTTATAATGTCCTCATTTTTATTTTGGATAGCTCTTTTACAGGTGTTTGCTAAATTATTTAAGTAAATTAATTTTAAAAAGCAGGCTTTGCATAAACAATAATGAGAGTATGTTAGAAACTGAAG
Source organism: Physeter macrocephalus (assembly GCF_002837175.3). Lineage (NCBI taxonomy): Eukaryota > Metazoa > Chordata > Mammalia > Artiodactyla > Physeteridae > Physeter > Physeter macrocephalus. The sequence continues at coordinate 116,825 of NC_041218.1, read as the reverse complement.
TTTCAATTAGAAGAAAATAAACGGGAAAAGAAGACCATGTAATTGAAGTAGTCAAGCAGGGGAAAGTTCATCAAAAAGTGGGAAAACAGTGAAAAACAGAAAAGTGTAAATGGGACAGTGTGAGGTGAGTATAAATTTGCCTCTGATGTTTAGCTGAGGACCAGCCCTGTGAAGGATGCTCTCTTTAGTCAAATTCCAGAGAAGCCGTTTCTCTAAACAACTTTGTTTCCTTCTGGGGGGGACTTAAGGCAGCGGGTTCCACCTGCAAAGATGTATGTTCTCTGCCTCCCAGCTGCAGGGGCGGGAGCAGGGGCAGGGGACGGGTCGTGAAACCCTCCAAGAGCTGAAGTGTTTGCATCTTGGCTGCCTGTCCGGGATGCTCTTTAAAGGGACCAGGAAATGGTATTTTCACAATGTATTTCCTGGAAACTTTTATAAGGTAATGAATCACTAGAAAAGGTCGTGCAGCCTGCTTCCTACCACTCTGTCATAAACATGAGTTTCCATTAATATTTCATGTGAAATTTTTAGTCTAAACATGACACTATCAATTACCCTACATAGAAATGACCTATGTCGCTAAAAATAATCATCCCAATATTAATTTTTCTGCTTGCTTTTATCATCTTGATTTGAAAAGATTCTATGAAATAGGGCTTGAAAAAATAATTCCACTTTATATGGGAAACAACTGAATTTAGAGCAGTTTAACCCCCTGGCCCAAGCTGGGACTCTCAACCTCTTCACCCCGCCATCTCTTTACAATGCTAATACAACATGCCTAGTAGTCATCTTGTTTAGGTTTCGCTGGTTTTCTTAAGCCATGTCTCCATGCTGAAATGGCAGTGCCACGGGGACCTCTCTTGTCACTTCCTGGCAGGCAGCAGGTGTTCAGCTGCTGGTCGAAGACTGGCAGACACCCTTGCCTCCCAGCCTGGATGCCGTGTGTCTGGTCTGACACCCCTCCAGGAATGAGAGAAGCAAGAGACTGAGGCACGGTTTCCATGCTGTCGCTGGCTCTCGGACCTAAAGGCACCAGCGCTGACTGACTAGTAACACGAACTGTAAAAGCAAATTGCAAAATCGTACGTATACTCTGATTGCATTTTGTGCACAAAACGTGCATATAAAAATGAATGTAAGGAAATTTATCCAAATGGTTATGTTAGCAATGCTCAGTGGTAAGATTATAGGTAAGAATTTTCCCCTTTTGCATATTGTCAAAATTTTCTCAAACGTGCTTATATTACTTTTACAAACTACCTTAATCAAGGAAGCAATGCGCTGAGTCACCTGCTGTACTTGCTAAGGTGATAACGTGTGTATGGCTTGTTTCTCCTTGGAAGGTGGTGAGGTGTGGCTGAGGCCTGAGGCCGAGGAAGCGGCCCCCTGGCCCCCAGCCCTGCCCTGTGGAGCCCTGTGAGCTGCTGTGTCCTGCTCTCTCCCTGGGAATCTTCCCCAGCCTCCCTCGTTCCTTTGTCTGGCGAATTCCTTCTGGTCCTTTAAGACTCAGCTCCCAGGACCTCCCACAGGGAAATCTTCCCCAGCCTCTGGAGTGGAATTAAGGCTTATCTCAGCCATCACTGTTACTTGTAACTGCCTGTCTGCCTGTTTGTTCCCCAGGGGCTGTATGAGGACAGGAGCTGTGTTTGGTCACAGAATCCTCACACTGGCTTGTGGTAGAAGCTCAATATGTACTCTTTGGACACATGAATGCACCAAGAAGAGAGCCATCTGATTGGGTTGTGCTCACAGCGTGTGTTTTTGGACAAGTCATGTGACTTGCCAGGGGACAAACTTTTTATCCGTGGGTGACTAGGCTGCACTGCTGTCGGTTTCCGAAGGCTTCACCCTGACTTCTGCCCTCCCCTGTCCATCTCTCCTACTTAGATTAGACAAACAAGGCAAGAAGCCTCATTCTTCACATCAAAGGCTTTAAATGCTGGTGTTTGCAGTATCCTTTCCAAGCATACACGTGGGCAATTGCTTTTTCATAAGCGCTTGTTTAGTTCTGATTGCAAAATGACAGAGTTACACGTGTACAAGTGTGTCCATTTGGCAATGAACTGCTTGTGTATTTTTGGCAATTTGTCTACACGATACTTTCTCTAATTTTATATATATATATATATATTTTTTTGCGGTACGCGGGCCTCTCACTGCTGTGGCCTCTTCCGTCGCGGAGCACAGGCTCCGGACGCGCAGGCTCAGCGGCCGTGGCTCACGGGCCCAGCCGCTCCGCGGCATGTGGGATCTTCCCGGACCGGGGCACGAACCCGCGTCCCCTGCATCGGCAGGCCGACTCCCAACCACTGCGCCACCAGGGAAGCCCCTCTAATTATATTGATTGCAATATGATTTATGTCTTTTTGATCTAATAAAAACCTGGACTCGCTTTTAGACATCTTTGAAAGTTTTTATTTTTCTGATAATTCATATTTATTGTCTTTTATAACAGTGTTGGTCTGAATGGCATGGCAATTAGGAACATAATCAAGTCTTCCCCCCAGATGGTTGGGAAGCAGTCGGGGGCCCCAGCTCTGAGCCCCGTGCACGCGTCCTGGCCAACAGTCCCTGTGAGGTGGGCAGGTCCACAATCTGGTGCTCTTTTTTAAAAACATCTTTATTGGAGTATAATTGCTTTAAAGTGTTGTGTTAGTTTCTGCTGTGTAACAAAGTGAATCAGCTATACGTGTACTTATGTCCCCATATCCCCTCCCTCGTGCGTCTCCCTCCCTATCCCACGCCTCTAGGTGGTCACAGAGCACCGAGCTGATCTCCCTGTGCTATGCGGCTGCTTCTCACTAGCTAGCTATTTTACATTTGGTGGTGTGTATATATGTCCACGCTACTCTCTCCCTCAATCTGGTGCTTTTGGTGCAAGACTTACGAACTTGGAAAATATCCTTCGGGTGCCGATAAAGGAGCCAGGCCTAATATCTAGTAGGTTAGCTGTGAAACAGTTCAGGGAAGTTCCAGTTTATGAGTCCAGCCATGCAGAACTTTATCTTAAAGGAATGAGGCTTTACTTGACTTTTAAGAGAGAGGCGGATGACATGAAAATAAGCTGCTCACAGAGAATTATCAGAGATGTGGGAAGAAGAGTTTAGGCACCTTACTTACACTACCTCACTGGAGCCTCATTAAAGCCCTTTACGATGTATTTCTTGGCAGGCCGGAGGCTCGATAACTCACCCAGGATGGCCACAACCTCCATCAGGGTCAACAGGAGGGGCCTGCCTGGGAACAGTGGTGTCAGGAGTATGGGCCGAGGTTGCAGCCCGCAGGTCTAGAGGTGGAGAGGTGGAAGGGCGAAAGAAGTGCTGGGGGACCCAGTGTGACTGGGGCGACAGCCTGTGCCACAGAAGGGCCAGTGGGGGCAGGGTAGGGTGGAGGGAAGCGTCAGAGGGTACAAGGAGAGACACGTGAAAGGAAAGCAATCCTTTAGCCACTGACATAAATTCTACACACGTTTCAAGTTCACACCACTGTGTCCATTTTACAAGCACTCAATAATTTTATCCATAAATCTGAACTTTGAGAAGACTGGCAATCTTTTAGTCCTCAAACGAGCACAGCAAGTTCAGTGGGAGGTAAACCGAGAAGCAGCCACGCTGAGATGGAGGCAGCCACAGCCGCACAGCGACAAGGACTCCTGTAACTCTTCGTCTTGCCCTGGACACTCTGGCTTCTCTCTGGTTAGGGATCCTGGGAGGCTGCAGGGAGCTGTGGCGTTCTGAGGGTTATTTTATTCCTCTTAAATGCTTGTTTTGCAACGAACTACAAAACTGGAAAAAAGAATCTGTAATTAGAACTCCGGTAATGTCAGGATTTGGCTTTGGCTTTTATGTCTGCTCAGAGGTAACAGGCTAGAGCAGAGGTTAAGAAGCACATTTGATGTAAGAGTTTTAAAAGGATGGTTCTAGAATTCCAGCATATGGGAGGCAGGAAAGACTGCCGCATCTTTTACAGCTGGGAGGTGCTCTGGCGAGAGCAAGCCTCCTCCTTGCACAGGTTTGGGGCACAGAGAGTTTGAGAAACTTTCTAATGTCACACAGCTTGTGACAAAGTAGAGACCAGCAGCCAGGCCAGCGTTTTTGCCATTGAACTGTATTGGTTTAGACAATCTGCTTTTTAAAAATGACCACTTAAAAGCACTTCCCCACATCCATTCCAATGAGTTTATCAATGATCTTTCTCTGAGTGGCTCTCCTTATAAAGTACTCATATAGCAGCGCACTTCTCCCTTGGATGCCCTTAGAAACCGAGGACCAGGGACACGTTGTGTGCTGTTCATCCTCAGCCACCCACAGGAGAACCTCCAGGCTGTGATGCGGGCTCTGTGCTTACCCCGGCTAATGCGTGAAGGCAGCTGGTGTTCCCAGCTTTCGGAGCAGCAAGCCACGAGGGACGGTGCCAACCAAAAGCAGGGCAGATGGGCCACATTTGCACCATGAAGGCCTCAAGGCACTTGGGCAGCATAATCTGTCTAGCCAGGCGTTCTGGAGCCTTTGCCCGGGCCACCAGCTTGGACGGCATTCCAGTACTGTTGTACACAAAGGCGATATAATGGGAAGGCCCCAGGGGGCTGGGCATGGGTGACCCCTCCTTGTTGGTTTATGATAAGTTTTCTCTCTTTAAGGGACTTCTGGTCAGACAATCACCTCAGAGGGCCCACGTTACCTAAGATTTTGGGTTCAATTCCAAGGTCTTTCTTCTTCTTAATATCTTCCTTTCAGGGTTACAGGGATCCTGACATGCAGTGAATTGAGGGAAATCAGTAAAAGATTTTCTGTATTCCCAGGTCTTTCAATGTTCCCCGGAGTCCTGGGTCTAAAGCCTGGCTATTCAGATGTAATTTTGATGGTCTGTGTATCTGTATGGAACAGGGACAAAGCCAAAGGCAGGAAGTTCTCTTAAGCAGAAAGGAAGGGGCCAAGTGGGCAGGCATCCAGCCAGCACCTTGGAAGTGAGCTCGGGGTGTGTGTCTGAGGAAGCAGGTCTCCAGACGGGCCCCTCATACTCTGCTGGGGCTCAGACAGACATGCACTTGCCCAAGACCACATTAGACAGTTACAAACATCTGTAGTTTTCCTGTGTTTGATCCCTAAAGGGCCTCTGAAGCTTGAATCTACACTACAAATTCCGTAGTGAGAATACAGACACTAGCTACGTCTTCAAAGAGCTTATAGTTTACCAGGGAGGATAAATAGTAAACTCAGGACCCTGGGATTTGGGAAAGGCCTTCTAGAGGAGCTGGCATTTAAACTGAGACCCCAGTGATGATAAGGACTTAGACAAAGATTGTTCCAGACAGAAGCACAGCAGGCCATGTGCTGAAGCCTGTAGGAGAAGGAGGGGCATCTGAGAATTGGAAGGAGGCCGTGGTGCTGGGATGTGGCGTGAGGAGAGGGCAGGAGAGACCCAGGGACAAGACCAAGGATGCGGCTTCTGCCCAGGGCAATGGGGGCCCTGAAGAAGTGGTACCAGACAGGACCATGCAGTAGCCCCGGAGAGAAGATGGTGCTTGGAGAAAGGGTGGTGTCATGCAGACGGAAAGGAACGGCTAGGTGAGAATAGCATTTAGGGGTGGATTCAGCAGAACTTGGTGATTAACTGCATTTCTGGGGATGAGTGAGAGGGGTCTGTAAAGGCTGTTTCTGGGTTGCTGGTGCGAACAACTAGATGAATGGCAGGTCCTACTAATTATTCTCTCTTCCCCTCCCTCCAGGCTCCATCTCGCACCCTGCTCTGCTCTGTTCCCCTAGAGGTTGGCCTGATAGAGACTCTGGAACAAGAGGAGGCTGGGAGGAGATGAGGAGTAAGCTGTGGGTATATTTAATCTGAGGTCCAAGTGAGGATGTTGAGAAGGAAGTGGTATTTACAGCTTAGGAACCCAAGGAAGAGTCCTTTGGGAATAATTACCTTATTTGGTAAGTGAAGCCAGGGGAGTGTATAGGAGAGGAAGTCGGGTCAGGAAAGGGGCCTGGGGGACGCCACTGCGTGAGGCGGCATTTCTCCAAGTGTGGTCCACGAATCCCTGACGTTGGAACCCCTGAGGATGCTTGTGATGATGCAGATCTTGTGCCTCTGCTTTAAGGGGGAAGAGATGACAAACGAGACCTGAGTCATGGTCAGGGAGGTGGTAAGAATGTCAGCAGTGGGTAGAGCCACAGAAGCTGCCGAGAGATCATCCAGCCCACGGACTGAGATGTGTCCACCGGATTTGCTGACAGGGAAACCATCATCCACGACCCTGGCGAGGTCAGATTCAGAGGAGTAGTGCAAACACACACCAGGATGACTGGCCTGGGAAGTGCGTTCAAGGTGCAGTAATGCAGACGGAGTCTAGACGATGCTTTCAAGAAGCGTGGCCGGAATATCAACAGCTGGAGGAGACATGAGACGTGAGCAACATCAGGGTTGGGGTTTATGTTTGTTTCTAGGATGAGAGAAACTTCAGTCACGGTGGGAAGGAGCTCATAGAGAAATAGAGCTTGAAGTTGGTTGACCAATCAAAATCCTTAAGAAGGATAGAGTCCCTTGCACAGCGGGGAGAGTAGTTTCACACGGAGAAACTCCTCCTTCAGAACTGCCTAGTGCTCAGCCAGATTCCTCTTGACCATTTCAGGGCTAAGAAATACCTGATGCCTTCAACCAAAGGAATCTCAGGCTACCTTTGGATAGTTCTGAGTGAGCCAAAATTCCTTCCTGAATTTTCTCTTCCTGGTCCTAGTTTAGCCCTGGGGCCTCTAGTCCCTCTTCCACATTATGGAACTTCAAGTATCATATTTCTCTGCATCTACCCTGTAACGAGCTGAATCCCTTTACCGTTGGCCGTTCTGTTCCCTCACTGGGCACCCAGAGCTCAATGTCCTGCCACGTTCACAGGCGTCACCACCTCGGAGCCAACGCTCCCTGTCCTCTAACTGGAGAGGTCTGTTTCTGCTTTTGCATGTGTAACTCCTAATGTCAGTTTAATATTTGATCACTATAAAATAACAAAGAAAAGGAAGGAAAAATATGGCCTATGCTCCAAAATTTGAATGTTATTATGAGAACTCAGTGACTCTGGATTCACTCAGAATAAATCTTTCCAAGCTAGTTTACTTATTTTTTCGGATTTATGAAAATATACCCATTGGTGCTATCTTGTTATACAACAAAAAGTTTAAAAACATTTAGCTACTGTATAGACAAGTATTAAAAGTCATTAGGTCATTAGGTTTGTGTATAATCTGCAATGTAAGTGATGTTAACATAAACTATATATTATGATTTGACAGCAAAGCATTGCTGATAGAAAAAACTTAATCCTAACTATGTGTTTTGAAAGACACCATATGGCAGATGCTACAGATGATCCAGAGGAACTTTACCAGTCCACCTCTCCAGTATTTGGCATATTTCCAGATGTTAATCCCGAAAGAAATGATTAATTAATTTGGCCCAGAGAACGTAAAATTAGTTTGGCTTAAATCTATTTAACAGATGGCCCGGGGTAGAAAAATCAGGGTGCTGGGCAGGGGCAGTGAGATTGGGGAGGGTTGTCATGTGGTTTATTCCTCTACTTCCAAGTCTACAGGAAACCATTTAAGAAAAATGATCTCCCTCTTCTCTGAAATCCCCAACATCCTTTCCAAACCTTGAGCTAGTGGCTCTTTGCCTGAGGCCTTAACTGACACCAATGGTAACTGTATGCTCCACAGGAACCACTTTTCCTGTCATGGGCATTCTCTTATTTTTGCCTGTCCAGCATTCATCACTCTTCCTAGGACGATAGCACCCTGACTTTTGTTGGGAAAACATCTATTCTCTACATTTTCCAGGACCGTGGTGACCCAGCCCTTGCTGTTCAAGCATTGCATCCCCCTGGCTACCGCGAGTGCATGTGGCCCTGGGAGAGCCAATGAAACCTACCTCTTGGCTCTGAACAGGACCACAGGGAAGCAGACATCTCTCGTTTCTGCCGCAGGTGCTCAGAGGACAGTATGTAAGCTGGGCGCTGAGGACAGAGCTAAGACAGGAGAGAAAGGAGGAGAGAGAAAGGGACTAGTTCTCGATTTCATCGTCATCCACAGTCCCGCGCGCGGCCGGACTTCTCAGTTACGCGAGCTACAAATTCAGCTTTGGCCAACTGGTTTTAGTTTAATCTCTACCATCTGCCGCGGAAGTGTCTTCACTCTATATCCTGCTTTGCGTTCTCGCCGCAGTGCCTGGCCTGCGGTCTCACCTGCTTACAGCTTCCCACTGGCCCTTGAGCTTGACGGCTGGTGACGCTCTTCTGATGTTAACCTTGGCTACTCCTCAGTCTACAACTTGTATCCCCCTTGGCCTCTGTCTAATTGTGGCTGCTCTTGTTAACGACCAACATGGTCCAGGGTTGGCTGGTGTTGCTGCTGTGTTGCCCAGGCAACCACAGGCAGACAGGGAAAGCTCACAGCTGCCTTGCGTAAAGTATTCTCACGTCTCTCAGAACCAGCAGAAATTCCTCGTAATTTCTTAACTAAATTAGTCATGGAGGGAGACATGCAAACATCAGTTAAAGGCAGCTATTCTAAACAAGCTTTTTCTAATGTACCAGGCTGACCGCTTTCTCATGGTCCATCAGCCTCTCCTAGCTCTGGTCTCTGTATCTTCTATCCCAGGCCCTCATCTCCTGTCTAGTTCAGTCAGGGCTCAGTGCTGCACTGTGACAGGTTGAGAAATCCAGAATCATTTGGTTTTGTCTGCACGCCACACTCCTGCTCAAGAACTCCGAGCGTGCCCCAGTAATGACCAAATCAAGCTGAGGTGCTGCCTGGATTCGGGGGTCCTTTACAGCTGACTCCGTTCCCATTTTTCGTGGTTTTTGTTGGATGCTCTCTTCCACTATTTTCGCCTCTCACCCCCACTCACACCCTTGAAAACTGGATAAAACTCGTTTCTTCCCACTTCCTCATCGTGAAACTGGAACTTACATGAGGCTCAAAGAAAGAACCCTAAAATCCCTGTGCGGAGCAAGACTGCCTAGTTTTAGAGATTAGAAAAAAGGATTCAGAAAGGAGACGCTGTGGCTCCGGATGGTGGGGCTGGAGACGGCCTGCCTCAGGAATTTTGGAGGGAACTCTCAAGGAGCTGGTGGGGCCAGAGGGGGTCGCATGGTGGTGGTAGGACGTAGGCCACATTTCATGGGACCTTGAATCTTCAGGGTGCAGATAAGAATGGGTCCCAACACAGAATTTTTATCAGGTTGTGTGAGGAAAGTGTCCCAGGGGTTATTACTTGGTGACATAATTACAGACCTCAAGGGTGTGTACAACTTGTGACTCAGATCCACCATGAGCTAATGTTTAATATACAACTTAAGTTGCACTTTGTCCCAAATGTCTGTTTTCAAACCAAAGATTAGGATGACCTTGAGACACTTTCTTGAACCAGTTAATGGAAAGCTAGTGTAAAGATGGTTTGCCTTTGAAGTATGACTTTTCTTCTCTGCATTCAGTACCTCTGCTTCCAAGGAAGCAGAGTGTAACTGTCAGTGACTAAGGCATTAATAATCTCTTTCAGACATTTAAAAGGTGTGATTCTCTGTGGACTCAATAGTCTTTTGCCAGTCAGACCTGGGTACAGAGCTCAGGAGTAATGATTGCACAAGACCCAGAAGTATTTTCTATTACTAAGTCAATGAATCTCTGAGAATAGGCTCAGTCTGAAGTTAATCTAGACTCAACAAAGCAAATAGCTGGCGTCTTTGGAGGAAATTTGTGCCCTTGAATTGGCTAAGGGCAGAATTGTTCTCTGAAGAACAAAAATGGAAAACTATTATCCCTACGTCCTGGCTAATTTTAAGTGGGGAGGTTGGTTTTTTTTGCAGAACCTATTTTCCATGGAGAGTTTAATGTCCACGCAGATGAAAGACCCAAGTATAACATCATAGGGTCTCCAAGTGTTGCACTGGTCATTTGATCTTTGAAACTGGGGAGCGTGAAGTGAGCAGGGATGAAACGCAGACTGCGTTCTCCAAACTTGCAAGCCTGCCACTTCTGAGGAGCCGTTCCTGTCCGCGTGCACAGCGGTATTGACCGAGCAGCCATTGAGAGGGTGTCCCTGGTCAGAACTGCAAAGGCAGGTGTGGAGCCCGCAGGCTGCAGAAGTCCAGCTGTTAATGAAGGAAGGCTCTGTCACTCATGGTGGAATCAGGCCTGTGTTACCCCATAAGCCCCAAACCGGCTTGGGCTGCTGCTATTGGAACAGAGCTGTCCTGGGTCACCAATTTCTGGGGGCGACAAGCAAGCTTCTTTAGTCATGCGTGATTGTGCATTGACCCTTGGCCAATCCCTAACCCACCCCTCTTTGGAGCAGATGAGGACATGAAAGGCCACAGATGTCTATATCCTATTTTCTATTTAGTCATCAAGACTAAAGTCTCTAAATTTATAGAGACTAATGGTTTTAAACCTTAGGAAAAAGTTCATGGTCCATGCTTATTTTTGAAGTCACTCTACCAGGCAACCGATATCCCTAGTGGCCAGAAGCGTCGGGAAACCTGCCAATTGTTCTGGAGGGACCACAAACGCACCATCCTCTGAGGTCTCTGGTGGCTGATCACTGGCCTGCAGGCCCTCATGGAGTGTGTGCTTCACGTGCCTGACCCCACCGCCTGGAGGTTGGAAAGGCCCCGGGAGTGGGGGTCCCTCTGAGGTGAGCACGTGTTTCAGGGGGCTTGGGGTTCCAGCTTCTCTGTGACCAACATACAGGCCTTTGTCTCTGCTTCCACCTTGAGGGTGAAAATAATCTCCCGGGAGGACTTCAAAGAGGTACTTTTTCCCATGATCACTTGTCAGTTGCAGGAATTTGAAATTTTCTCTTTCTCTGCACCTCCAGCCCCAACAAAACTGACCCCTCTTTCCACAGATGCAAAGGTTGCTGACTGGTCTCAGCACGGGGGGGCGGGGCCGCGGCCACAGGTTTAAGTGCACGGATGCTGTGCCCCATGGCTTCCTAAGGACACAGGGCTCGTTCCTGCTCCTTCCTTGTTCTGTCGCCTGTGTTTCACAGTTCAGAAAATTACATATTACATTGCTTTACCCTCTTACATTCCAGTGAAGGAGGGAGGTTCACATCATATTCTTAGATGGAGAGTAAAGGGAAAACACATTAAAATCGTCAGGATGACAGGGAGATTGGTAACATATTAGTTTTGGTGCAATTTCACACTCTCTGAAATTGCCAGACTCCTGCTAGGTAGCCAATGTATTTCGTTTTCATGTTTTCCCCAAACCAATTCTTTGTTTTGTAAATACACATTTAGCTATGACATTTCAAACACACAAAGTTAGTAAACATTTCTATCAGGAGGCTTTGCTCCCGGAAACCTTTGGAGCCAGGTGCAGACAAGCCCTCGCAGTGAGGTGACACGAGCTCTGCTGCTGCCGCCAGTGGCTCCCCGAGTCCTCCCCGTGGTGTGTGTCATCTGTGTCTGGGCTCGTGTCCTGGAACCAACTCTTACAACCTGAATCATGAGTCTCGGCTTGGTGGGGGTGGGGTGGGGCGCGGTTGTTCATGTAGTTGATAGTTTGTTTTTCATCCTTCTTCAGGCCTTCTACATTTGCTGCATCTCTACCAATTTAGTAGTCCTAACTGCTGCACATAGCAGTAGTTAACCACCTTTTACTAGGTGAGTATACACTATTTTAAAATTTCCATGTGCAGATTAAACAGTGTTCCCAGAATGGTGGAGTGAAGGCCTTAAAAGTCTGTTCTTCCATAAAAACAATGAGAATACTGGCAAAATTGTCAAAATAAGCTTTTTCAATATTCTAGAAATTAACCAAAGTCGTGCAACAACACGAGGAGTATTTATTCCAGAAAAATGGCCGTGTCTTGTTAAGATCTTTGTGGCATTTTAACTTTTCCCATTCCAGCCCTCCTGCACCAGCTTGGCCGTGGCCTTGAAACCACCAGCCTCACAGTCAGGGCAGCTGCGTAGGCACTAGAGGGGGCCGGATGGGTTTGAAGCTCCCCACACCCCGTGCCCAGATCAGTGCACTACTTGGCATGTCTGGCAGTTCTATGGAAACCTCCACTCAAGGACTTGTCTTTGTTTGACCTGACTCAGAGCTTACTCAGTGTAAACAGTCCTCCCCTGGGATGTTTGTTGAAAAAAATCAATGGCAATTGCTTAATATAACACCTGAATGAAGCAGCAATAGAATTGGGGGCAAACAAGAAACTGACGAAAACAACAAAAGGAAAATCTGAGGAATAACATGTCCATGGGGGCTTTGAAAAGCTCCAACACATCCCTGGGAATATAGGAAGTCACACACACATTGCCCAGGAAAGGCTTGGGAAGGCCCAGGTCTCTTACTTCATGTCCACCTTGGGGTTTCCACAAGTAGGAGGTGGTGGGTGAGGCTGTGTTGTAAACCGCCTGCCAGAGCATTGACACCAGCACACACAAAGCCCCACAGCAAAGGCTGGGAGGCCTACTGGCTCAAGACTGTTAGGGAAATTTTGAGTCAGTCATTAACAGGCCACTAAGGCAACTGAGCAGAGACTTCAATACTCACACGTCACAGAGAATACAGACTTACATTATGAATTTAGGAAAATCAAAAACAAACAAATGGCAACAATAGCAACAGACAGAAAAATGACCCCTTTGGAGAGAGGAGTGGTTTGACTTCCAGAACTGCCATATTATATTATGTAAAAAACCCAGTTTTCAACAAAAATTATGAGATATCCAAAAACAGGAAAGTTTGGCCCATAACAGAAAAGAATAGCGAATAGAAATTCTCCCTGAGTGATCAGACACATTAGACTTAATAGGCAAAGACATTAAATCAGCTATTACAACTATGTCTAGGAACTAATGTTAGACCTGGTTTGGAGTCTAAAGAACTAAAGGAGAGCACAGGAATGACGTCACACCAAATAGAGAATACTAATAAACAGATCAAAATTATAAAGTAGTACCGAAGAGAACTTCCGAAGCTGAAAAATAGAAGGACTGAAATGAAAAAGTTCAATACAGTAGCTCAACAGCAGGTTGCGTTGGCAGAAGAAAGGGACAAAAATCTTGAAGATAAGTCAATTGACATTATCAATTGAAAGAAAAGAAAGAAAAATAAACAATCTCAGAAATCTGGGTACCAATGTACACGTACTAGGAGTCCCAAAGAGAGGAGAGACAGAAAGGAATAGAAATAAAATGTAAAGAAGTAATGGCCAAAAACTTCCCAAATTTGACAGAAAACATTAATCTACACATCTAAGAAACTCAAACAAATTCCAAGAAGGATAAACTTAAGGAGATTTACACCTAGAAAAATCAAACTATCAAAAGACAGAGAGAATCTTGGAAGCAGTCAGAGAGCTGGGACTCATCATGTACCATGTATCCACAATAATGGTAACAGCTGATTTCTCATCAGAAACAACAGAGGCCAGAAGACAGTGGGATGACATATTCGAAGCGCTGAAAAATATACCCCAAAGAGTTGAAAACAGGTATTCAAAGACTTGTAGACATATGTTCATTATTGCTCTATACACAACTGCCAAAGTGTATAAACAACTCAAATGTCCATCAACAGATGAATGGATGAACAAAATGTGGTATAGCCAAACAATGGAATTATTATTCAGCCACAAAAAGAATGAAGTCCTGACATACTATAACACAGAAGAACCTTGAAAACCTTATACTAAGAAGTCAGACACAAAGGGCCACCCATTCTATGATTCCATTATGCTTGTCCAGAATAGGCAAATGCACAGAGACAGAAAGTAGAAGAGTAGCTGCCACGAGCTGGAGGAGGAGGGGTGGCGAATGGGTGCTATTGGGTTAGGGGTTTCTCTGCGGGGGCTGATGAAAATCTGCCGGGATTAGATAGTGCTGAGGGTTGCAAAACCATGCAAATATACTAAAGCTGACCGAATTGTACACTTTAAAATTGTGAATTTTGATTTTAAGAATGAAATTGGGTCTGGAAAGAATATCTGACCCGAGATCCTATAATTAAAAGGGACACAAATATTGTCCTTCTTTATAAACTCTTTAGAAAAACAATAACCATTTACTTATCTAAGTCCTTACCTGCAATCTCATCTATACAGAACACAGCTGATAACCAAGTGAAAAAAGACCAAACAAAAAAATTCAGTTCACACACTCTAGCTCATATACTTTGCTCATCAAGTATGCTTTGAGTCCTCACTTCTACTTGCATAACATTTAACAAGTTTGGGTATCTAGTTTTCCAGCCAATAAGAAATTTTGAAATAAATAAATAACATACATTGGGCCTTCCCCAGTTATTCCAAGTTAAAAAAGTGATCTCCCATGGCCAGGGAACCCTTCAAATATCCAGAGCATCACAGTGTCATTGTGGAAGAAAACACTGCCTCACATTTGCACTGTGTCTATAAAGTGAGCATTTTACTTCATGCTGCATTGTGAATAGATTTGACACCCAAACTAAAAGCATTTCTGAATGGTTTTAGAAGAACTGTTAGGTCATTGTGCCAGAGGGGCTGTGAGACATTAAAGAAGAGATTCCACATAATTTCCTGAACAGTTATCTGCTACTAAATGCTCACTAAATTATAGTTTAATATAAATACCATTTACAATTCTCAGAGGCTTACTTGCAAAAACAATAAGAAATTTGTAAATCTTCATCAGTTCTGTCATTAATTAACTTTCCAGATGTGTTTTATGTTTCACGAGATGGAGTAGATGAACTCCCTTACAAATGAGATTCATAGCATCCCGTTACCATGGTGACATCCATCCCATTCAAGAGCATCCACAGGCATCCCATGAAGCCTAAGGTCACTTGCCCTGATGTGACTGTTCCCAAGTAGTTTGGATGGAACTTGGTCTCCACAGGAGAGTTATATTGTGTTCTTTCCCATTAAAAAAATTCTGCTACTTTATGTTGTTTAGGCATGCCTAGTGGTCTAGGGAAAGCAAATGTAATAAACTCCTTTAACTTAGCCAGATTTAGCAGGAATGCTCTTTCAAAAGAATCACTCATGTCCAAAACTAAACTAATTTCTGAGATCTTTCATTTTGATAATCTAACCAAACTCACTGGAGGCCTAAGCACATGGAGAGAAAGGAAAACGCAAGTACACTCACTGCAGGACCCTGTTTGTGTTCATTGATCCTATGGGCACTTCCCTGAGGGAAACCTCTGGGGAGCCTCCATACAGCTGCGCAGACATCACTCAGGGAGAAGAAGACGCGACTTTCCTATTCCAAGTCATGTCTCTGGAGCAGAGAGAGGGTGGCTGCTCCGTCCCCCTCTGCCTCAACCTGTGCCCTCTCTTCAGTGCTCTGCCAGGATTCTTCCCGGTTTCAACTTTTCTCACAAACAGATACACAGTGAGGAAGTGTAATTCTGGCAATGGCTTTGATTTCTCTGCAGCTTCAGATCTGAACAAGACCAAACAGTGTCAGGGCAAATTGTAAAAAATTCTGAATGTGTTTCTCACTTTTTCTTTCTGTGAGCCTACCTTGTAAATTATATGAAACATGTTCTGCTTCCACTCAAGACCCCTGAAGCTTTTTGAAAATTATAAATGTAGTTAATACTCTGACTCATAACCAGAAATGTTTCTAAGGTTTTGATTTTGAACAGGGATCATTACAGTGTTAAATTGTGTAATTCTGTGTAACTCTGTTGAAGGGTATGTCTTTCAGCCCTAAGATCTTCCATACTCAGTCCAAAAGCTTCAAATCCAAAGCAAGATCTAGTCTGACTGACATTTCACAGGGACCACAAAAGATAATGCAGTCCAAGTAACAATATTTTTCAACCCTGAAAGTCATATTCGAACCAGTCAAAAGAAAAACCTTGAAGGGCCTTTAAGTTTTTTTAGGCATTTTTTCTAATTTGGAAATTCCTCCCTGGTATTGAAGTAAGCATTAAGGTAAACACAGAAATTAAATTTTGAAATACATAATGGATTATGATTTGTAAATAACTAGTAAGAAAAATTCAAGTATAATAAGCTAACATTTTCATATTCACTAGAGAATGCATTGTTAATCTAGGAAATGCTGAACTGAAAAATGTATACATAAATTTTATATGTATTATTTATAAATATTTATGATTATTTGTTATATATGTGTGCGTGTGCAAATAGATAGAAGATTGGACCTCAACAGTATTATCTTTCTTTCATTAATTATTTAATTATAAGCATACAAATAACATGTGGATGCTATATTTTATAAAATCTCAAACAATATAAAGGCAAAATCTCCCTTGATGAGGAAAAATTGCCTTTTTGGCTTTTTTGGCTGTGCCTTGTGGCTTGTGGGATCCTAGTTCCCTGACCAGGTATTGAACCCGGGCCACAGCAGTGAAAACACCGAGTCCTAACCACTGGACCACCAGGGAACTCCCCCAAATTGCTTTTTTATGATCATAAACTTTCTATTCTCTGGACCTTTCCTCCTATTAGCTCCGCTTTCTCCCTCCTTCAACGCCCAAGTACTGAGGTATCTTGGAGTGTGAGTTTAGGTGCTACCGGCAGCCGACAGTGACTTTGGGGGAACCAGGGGCTCAGAGCCCTCATTTCTTTGTTGTGGAGTCACTCTGCACCTGTTTCCTAGCAAGTTTGCTTCTTTTTAGGGCTTCTACTATGTACCTGGGGCAGGTATGCACACATTGAGGGCATTAGCTAAGGTATATTTAGAAAATACTCCCTAGGACCTTCTCCAAATACATGTACTAGCAATGCACATTCTGAAGTTAAACCGTTATCAATTATTATAAATTTGTCCCTTTTGAACTTTAAGATATTTTGTGTTTAAAAATTCATATTTCAAATCCATGAACTCCAAGAAAGAATAATACCTTAAGCCATTTATCTGCTTCCATATTAATAAGTTTGATTGAAAGGCAGCTGGGAGGCCAAGGAATGGGAGTGTGTGTCTGAGGAAGGCAGAGGCAGCCCAGAGAAACTCCATGCACTTTGGTGTTCATTAAGGGAAACCCTTCATGGGACCCTCCTGCACTGTTGGTGGGAACATAAATTGGTGCAGCCACTATGGAGATCAGTATGGAGCTTCCTTAAAAAACTAAAAACGGAGCTACCATGTGATCCAGCAATCCCACTCCTGGGCATATATCCAGATAAAAACTTCGTTCAAAATTATATGTGCACCCCGATGTTCATTGCAGCATTATTTACAATAGGTAAGACATGGAAGCAACCTAAGTGCCCATCGACAGATGAATGGGTAAAGAAGATGTGGCACATAATACAATGGAATACTACTCAGCCATAAAAAAATGAAATAAAGCCATTTGCAGCAACATGGATGGACCTGGAGATGATCATACTAAGCGAAATAAGTCAGACAGAAAAAGACAAATATCATGTGATATCACTTATATGCAGAATCTTAAAAAAAGTGATGCAAATGAACTTATCTACAAAACCAAAACAGACTCACAGACTTAGAGAATGAACTTATGGTTACCAGTGGGGAAGGGTGGTGGGGAGGCATAGACTAGTTTGGGAATGACATGTACACACAGTGCTATATTTAAAATAGATAGGCAAAAAACAAAAAGAAATAAATAAATAACTGGAAGAGCCAAAAAAAAAAGAAATGTAACCCTTCATTGTAAGATTTCAGGAGAATCAGGTTGTAGAACCTTAATCATAACATAACCATGCCATCTTCCATTACTATTTACAGCCTGCAAGTGGCTCCACAGCACATCTCACTTCATCCTAGATATTCTAGGGCATCTTCCGAGCTGCCACATGGTTCTCCTTTATAATATTCACCAGGAGCACCTTACTGTTGTGTTTTGATCTCACTAATCACTGTAACCTCAGCACTGTGCCTGGAAAATAACGCAGTAGTCGATAAACAATAGACACAAGACAAATGGCACAATAGTATATCCCAGTTGTTCGAAACAGACAGTCGAGCCATCAGTCAGTCATCCTGACTTGTCCCTTTTACATTTATCGCCATTATATTCCCTGCCCTTCACCTCAGTTGCCACCACCATGGAACCAGGCACCATCATGTCTTCATGGAGCCAGGGCATCACTGTTTCCCAAGGACAATGATAAAAGCTTGTCTTCTTGCTACTCTACTCCTGCCCAGTTCTAAATCCACCCTCCAGCTGTAGCTCACAAAACTCAGACAGCATTGTTAGTTGCCTGAGGCCTTCCAGTGGTTTCCCTTTACTCTTAGAGTAATAAGCTGATGGTTGCAGCCTGTGAGGCCGTGTATGTCCTCTTCAGCCTCCTCTTCTGCCACTTTCCCTTTGCCCACTGAGCTCAAGCCACACTGGCCTTCTCTCCTTTCCTTGAGAATTCCCAGCCCTTTCCTTTCTTTATTCATTCTCTTTCCTCTGCTCAGGAACTCCCCACCTCCAGAAGGTCATCTCCCTCGCAACTTCGTCACTCTTCTCCTGAACATCGTCCAGAATAGGGCCCCAGTTCATTACCCACTCTCACTGTGCTCTGTTGGTTTCACTGAGCTATTTTTCATGTTTTTAATTATATGTATTTTATAATTATTATATGCCATATAATATATATATTCAATTATATATTTAATTATTTAAGTATATATTTAATTTAATTATATATTATATCTCACATTATAAATTATATATAAGTCTAAAATAATGTATATAACTATGTGCATATGTAATTACATATGCACACAATTATAGAATGTTTGTTTCTTTATACTGCTGTCTTCACCAGTAGACTGTGAGTTCCGTGTGTGGAGACCACATCTGTTTTGTTCTGTAGTGTAACTACATGGTTTACATCAGTGCACAGTAGGTGTTCAATGAACAGTTGTTGAATGGGTTGTTTAGTGAATGGATGGAGGGGGGATGAGAGGTTGTCTGTGGCAGGCAGCCTTCTTCTGCACAGGATGCACCTCAGTTGCTGTAAACTCTGATAGTTAGAAAATCCTTCCTCACTCCAGGATTCTGGGGATGGGATTCTTCCACATGATGGTCCTTCACATTTGTAGCGGTAGCTGTCCTCTGAGTCCCAGCTATCCTGCCGGTAAATGCAAAAAGAATGAAGGACTTAACACATGGGGTTTCCTGCTTCTAATCAAGGTGGGAGTGGGATTAAGTTACTGATAGTTTTTGGATCAAATTACCTCATGCTGACCTTTCAATAATAGGAAATGTATGCATTGAAGTGATTCTCTAGGACTTTATGTGACACTCTTGCATGTGGTGAGATTTTTAACCTTAGGAGGCATTTGTCTTAACTATACTTGGTCTTCTGTTCTTTCATATACTTTCGAGAATTGACCTACTAAAGACCACCAAAGAAACCTTCTTGGGATTTTGATTGGCATTGAATTAAATTTATAATTCATTTTTATGGAAAATGTTAATGATATTGCCTTCCTACCCATGAACATGGTGCATTTTCTATTTAGGTCTTTTTATGAATCTTAATTAAATTATATCATTTTCTCCATAAGAATTTTGCACATAATTTGTTAGATTTTTTTTCCTTGAGAGCTCATATTTTTATTGCGATTAGGTATGTAGTTCTTTGTAATTACATTTTAACTGCTGCTGGTGTTTAGAAAGACAGTAAGTTACATGAAACGTCAAGTTTAAACCTGGGGTCTTTTTGAAAATCTGTATTGGGGTTCCAGCCTTTCTCTGAAAGACCTCCTCTACCTGCCCCTCTACCTCTTAAGTAAGCACTAAAAATACCTCTTGGAATCAAAGTTCAACAGTTAATGGTGGGTACATGTTTCGGACTTAAAACAATGCATCTAATTTATGACTGTGGTTATCGAATCTGAGAAAATAGTACAAATGTGGAAATAGTAAAAATGTCTGTTACCGCACATGTTTTCAAAGGTTGTCTTCTGGGAATACAGCAGGGCCCTTGGGAAATAGCACAGGAAAAACCTCTAACGTTTTTCAGTGCCCGTCTCAGTTCCAAGTCACTTAAGGCCAGTGGAGATCACAGCAACATCTTATTTATTGACGTAAGTGCAGCAGATTTAGAAAACACAGAAAAGACAAAGAAGAAAACAATCTTCAGTAATTGTACACTCCATGGAGAACCACCAATAACATATGCATTTTTATCAGTTAGCACTTGCTGTTTGAAACAGCAATCATTCACTTCCCTTAGCATGTTATTGACTGAAAGTCAATAGATCTGGGCTGTTTAGTTGGTTCCAAGTTACAAGTGGGTCCAGGTCTGCTCTACCTGTCTCTTACCCCACCCGTCAGCTGGCTGGGTCAGCAGAGGTATGGGAGGACAAGCCCCATGTCAAGCTTCTGGTAAGATCACCTCTGCTGCAGTCCTCCTGGCCAGTGCAAGGCACGGGCCAAGCCCAACATCAACGTGGAGACAGTACACCTGCCTCTAATGGAAGGAACTGCAGAGTCCCATGGCAGAGAGCTTGCACACTGAGGGAGGCGGTGGTGTGAGGCCAGGAGTTCAGTCTGTTATCGTGTATTTATGATTCGTATTCCAACAACAGGATGCTTTCTCACCTACTGTTAGGTTGAACACTTACAGTATCATCATTTGAGTGTTTTACTGATGTCCAGGAGCAGGAACATGGGTAAATTTTAAAAATTCCACTTGGTAGAGTAATGTACCTGTATATTTGCATGTGGGTAGGGCTGATTTTGCCAGACCCTACCATGACTCCCTCAGCCTCATGGAGGCTCCAGAAACGATTTTAGTTGCTGTTTGTAGAGTGAGAATAACCATCTACTTGCATGCCTGAGTACTGATGGCAGATGTAAGATTTCTTACTAAGTGCATTTTCTGACATGGTGTCTGAAATTCCATCCCTTCTAGCCTCATTCTGTTGGGTCTTAAAAATTTCTAGATATTCATATTAAAATAAAAGTAGTATACTCAGGGCAAACGCCCTAAGCTACCAACACCCTAGTGACAAGAAATGGCTTATGAGGAGCTGACGGCAGCCCTGCTGGAAGGTTGGGCTTCCTCACTCTGTCTTGTGCTGGGTGGACTTGTCTTGTTTCAGCTTGAACAAGCACACATTTCTCCGGAGAGATGCTATCTGTTGTGTGTACAAATCAATAGACCAATACCAGGAATTGGGGGTTTAAAAAATAATTGTGGATTCTTGGGCTTCCCTGGTGGTGCAGTGGTTGAGAATCCACCTGCCAATGCAGGGAACACAGGTTCGAGCCCTCTAGTCTGGGAAGATCCCACATGACGTGGAGCAACTAAGCCCGTGCGCCACAACTAATGAGCCTGTGCTCTAGAGCCTGCGAGCCACAACTGCTGAGCCTGCCTGCCACAACTACTGAGCCCGCGCGCCTAGGGCCCATGATCCGCAACAAGAGAAGCCACCGCCATGGGAAGCTCGCGCACTGCAACGAAGAGTAGTCCCCGCTCGCCGCAACTAGAGAAAGTCCGTGCGCAGCAACGAAGACCCAACGCAGCCAAAAATAAATAAATAAAAAATAAATTAATTTAAAATATTATTGTGGATTCTTAATTGGAACAAGTGCTAAAAAGTGGCAAGGTCACTTGGCTGGGAAATTCTCCCTGCGGAGAAGTTGCAGGATCCATCTTGCCCAAGTGTTGGTCTGGGTTGAACCATCATGTCATCTGTCCCATGACTTTTCCACTCTCGGATCATGATAAAAGCAGCAGGATGATTTGAAATATCGGCAGCACTGCTGAGGTATCACCCACACTAACAAGATAATACCATCTTAAAACTACTGCAGAGGGAAAAGAAGTCAGGTGATTTCTTGGTGGCTGTGTCCAAGTTCACTGGGACAACTGAGTCTTTCCAGATGTTAAGTGATTAATAAATAAAGCAAGTCTGACAGAGTCCAGGCTGTGACTGAGGAACTGGTAATTTGGCAGAGAATCTAGTCTCACATTATCACTTATGGATGTGATTTTTAAATAATCTTGGAAAACACTTATGAGTTAAGCAACTGTTTATTCCCTTGAAAATTTCATACTATTCTTAGCTGCCAGTAAGTGTATGTGTGAGAGGGGGATGGAGCTTGGGGTGTAAGTGGAGTGGATAGGAAGCAGCAGATCTGAGCCACAGCGGCACTGACAGCAAGTTAAACAGGGAAAAAGAGGGAGTCTCTTTCTCCTTGTTTTAAGCCCCAAACAAATCTATATCACACTCTCTTTAAAATTATCTTTTTAATCGATTGTATCTCCCACTGAATTGTAAACTTCATTTGTTTTGGTCAGCATTGTACTCTCAGAGCCTGGCGCAGTTCCTGGAATGTAATGGCATTTCTTGGATGTGGAAGTGGACACAAAGCCCGGGCAGAAGGGTCTGGTGTGGACGGGCAGAGAGAAGCGGGGAGAGAGGGTCCTTCACGGCCTCTCAGGTTCCCTTTCACTTGGGTCTTTCCTAAAGAGGCACAGGGCTGGGGCAAATAACTATGGATATCCTGTAAAAATAAGCAAGGGGACAGCCTCTGTCTGAGGAGATGGGAATGGAAGTCTGCAAAGGTGAGAGCTGACCGTAGCAACCGCTCCTAGACAATGTGTTGCTGCTCTTCCTCCACCCGCCCAGGCCCGCGGATGCCTCAGCTTACTGTCCCATCCCAAGTGATGAGCCCTCTGACCTCTTATTTACCCACAGGGTAATCATGCTTTCACCCCCTAGATCACCCCCAAGCCACCCAGGTGAGAGAGCAATATGGTAAATTTACACCTGTAATCCAAGTGAGCAGGAATTTGAAGCAGTTCTTGATTTAACTCAGGAAACCCAGAAAGCTTTTTCAGTCCAACAGAAATCTTAAAAAGCTTACTTGACTGCTTCTCTGCCTTAGTTTAAAAAGTATGACATATTTGAATTGTGTTTTATTTTTGAGAAAAATAGTTGTATTCACTTAAGAGAATGTTTAGAATGCTGTTAGCATAAGAACATTTACACAAAGCACAAACCCCAACCCAGTGTTTCTCAAGCTTTTAAAACCATGTCCCACTTTGACAAACGCCACTATTTATGAGCTCTCTTAATGATGTTTCAAATTTCCAGCTAAAGAGTATAACTAAAACCAAATCAAAGCAGGAGACAAAGCAACCCATTTTCCCGCAAACATTCTCTCTGACTCTGTTGAGAAGTCTGCCCTGCAGGCTTTGACGTCCCCCTGCCCCTGCCCCTGCCAGCAAACCTGGGAAGTACACTGAAGCCATGTGATCATTTCTATTTTTCAGAAGAAGAGCAGGAACAAACTACTTGAACCGAGCAAAGACCCACCACTGGGGCACTGCATGGGAGTAGGACCCTGGTTTATAAAGTCCTGGTCCAGCCTACTGTGGTTTCCAATAATTGAAGTTGAATGTTATGGGGTTGAATGGATCCCTCCCACTAAAATTACAAGGTCAAGAGTGAGATGTCTCTTGGAAACATCTTTTTACTTTTAAAATAAAGAATTCCTGCACTGACTTTTTTCTTACATTCATTATTTCCAATTCAGGTTAATGAAGAAACATGAGTACTTACATTTTCTACTGTGTATATTTAAGAACATTCTTTTCAAAAGAGAAGAATTAATCCTTTGTGTTCATAGCCAGCAATCAAGTTAAGTCTAGGAATATGAGGATAAATTACCTTAAAGAAGTGGCTTTTTCTCCCCAAAACAATGATTAGGAACATAGAGAAAAACTGTAAACAAAATCGTTGAAGCAGATGAAGCAGCTGAGACTCACGACGAGGACCACATACATGGAAAGCAGTCCAAAGTTCCCATGAGAGGTTTTTTTTTGGGGAATCATTGGCCTTGTCCCTCAGAAGCAGAGACTATGGTGAGCCCCCAATTAGAAGGTTATCTCAAAAGAATCTACAGCTTCCTGCTAAATAGCAGAATCACATTGTTTCACCTCTGGTGGGGAATCTGTATTCTGCTTCTGCAGAGTGTGCACCGGTTCTTCCCTGGGGCTGCCTGGGCTCCAGTTGTCACAGTTGAGTTAATCCCAACACACAATGTCTTGTGTGAGTGTTCTCGAGTTATCTGAGACAAAATGTGAATATGTTGGGTGAAGGGAGAGAGAAGGAAAAGATGGGCAAAAAGATGAGGTTGGAAATATGTTGACTGAAAAAACCATGGAGATAAGAGTGGAACAAAAATTTCCAACACCAAGTTGGAAAAGTGTCAGAAGAGAGGAAATTTCTCTTTCAGCTTTTCTGCCACATCTAACTGCACAGTCTCTCAAAGAGACCTTCTTAGAAAACGCTACTTCATAGAGAAATCAGCATTCCCTTGATTTATTCCATTGTTTATATGAAGGAAGCGTAATGAACATTGTTGAATAATAATACAAAAGTGATGGGTAATATTTACTGAGCACTTACTATGTGCGAGATACTATGCCAGATACTTTTCCTGCATCACCTGTCTCATTTAATTCCTACAATAAATATAAGGGGCAGGCATCATTATCCCCACTTTAGGGACAGACTAAATAGCATCTCTGGAATTCAGACCCTGGCTGACCTGACTCCAAAGGTCACTGTTTTCTCTCTACACTTATGCTTCTCAAACTGTTGTGTAGGGGTCAGGATCAAGCCATGATATACAGAGGCTGTGCATTAAGGTAGGTGCATTTTCCTGAAACAGCAATTATCTTTAAGGATTTGGTGAAAAGGTTTTGAACTTTCGAGCTCTTAAAAAGTTATGTCAGGGCTTCCCTGGTGGCGCAGTGGTTGCGTGTCCGCCTGCCGATGCAGGGGAACCGGGTTCGCGCCCCGGTCTGGGAGGATCCCACATGCCGCGGCTGTGGGAGCGGCTGGGCCCGTGAGCCATGGCCGCTGGGCCTGCGCGTCCAGAGCCTGTGCTCCGCAACGGGAGAGGCCACAACAGAGGGAGGCCCGCATACCACAAAAAAAAAAAAAAAGTTATGTCAAACAAACTGCAAGAAAGATCACAAAAATTCTTGCCTTTACATGTTGCTCGATTACATTTTATCTAGTAAGACTCAGAGAGTTGAAAATTCTGTGTGCAGCAATCATAAACTGGCTGTTTCAGGTTTTTAGTAAATTTGATAGTAGCTGTGCTAAGAGGTACTTAGCTGTTCCTGGGGTGGGAAGGGCTTGTTGCACAGTCAGTCCACTGAAATACACGAGCATAAACTGAAATCCTTGGCAAGTCTGGCCAGAATTAAATGCCTATTTTTTCGAAGCATTGAGTTTTCTTCTTGCAGATGAGTGGGACTTTCTTCTTTTCTTAAACATTGGCTCCCCACAAGAACATAAGCTCCCTGAAAACATGAATTTTGCCTGTTTTGTTTCACTACTCTCTCCTCAGAATATTTCCCAGCATGTACCACATATTTAATAGACATACGCTGAAGAAATTAAATGAATTAACATTACACAAAATGTTAACAGTTCAACTTCCTGCCACGCTGTCAGCTCGGTGCTTTGTGACCACCTAGAGGGGCGGGATAGGGAGGGTGGGAGGGAGACGCAAGAGGGAGGGGACATGGGGACATACGAATAGCTGATTCACTTTGCTGAATCAGCTATATGAACATTTCAGTACCAGCTATTGGTCCAAAGTTTCTTGGCTTAAGAAGCTGTGTCATTTTAAGCGTATACTGTATGAGAAAGGAGTGGGACAGCAGAAGCTTTTTATAGGGTTTCAACTCATTAACATTAATTTTTAAAGTAATATTTTGAGAATTTAACAGGGAAGTAGAACTTGTATATTTTGTTTCTTTAATTCTAACACATATTTAAACTGACAAGGAAGAAGGAGAGAATTTTATTTTCAAGTGATATTTTCCATTCTTTTTTTTTTTTCCCAATCAGAAGCTGGTTCTTCAACTTTCAGTGCCAGTGAAGACATGCTATAATAAGCATTTTACACTCTGTCCTGCTGTTTGACTTCGGGTGTAAATGGGGGTAGAATGCTTAGTAACTGAGCATACATAGCTAAACAGCTAGAGATCTGACATACAGTAAGTTTGGTGTGGTATTTGGTTTATATTTCAGCATAATACTGAAACCATGCCGAATTCCTCCTGGAAAAGTGTTCAATAGGATGCCAGAAAGGCCATGTTACTGATAAGTTTCTCTACTTCCGTAGGTTTTTTAGTGTGTTTTGTCCCCCACTGCTGTTTTATTCTTTATTGTGGTTCTTAGCAGCTTTGTTCAGAGCAGCTTTATTCGCAGTAGCCAAAAGGTGGAAGCAACTCATGTATCCCTCAATAGCTGACGGCTAAACAACATGTAGGACATATATAAAATGGAATATTATATTATGTATAAATGATATGAAATTCTATATGTCTTGTTGTGGACATAGATTTTCAGTTCTCTTTGTTCCATACCAGGAGGGGAGTGCCTAAGTCATAGGATAAATTATGTTTAACTTTATGAGAAACTGCCACCTTTATTCCAAAAGCGACCCTAGTATCTTGCACTTCATGAGTAATATATGAAAGATGCCTCACTTCTCAATGCAAGGTAGTGTTTGATTTTTAGATTATTATCTATACTCGTGGGTATGAAGTGATACCTCATTGAGGTTTTTTTTTTTTTTTTTTGGTGGTACGTGGGCCTCTCACTGTTGTGGCCTCTCCCATCGCGGAGCACAGGCTCCGGACGCGCAGGCCCAGCGGCCATGGCTCACGGGCCCAGCCGCTCCGCGGCATGTGGGATCGGACACGCAGGCCCAGCGGCCATGGCTCACGGGCCCAGCCGCTCCCACAGCCGCGGCATGTGGGATCCTCCCAGACCGGGGCGCTAACCCGGTTCCCCTGCATCGGCAGGCGGACGCGCAACCACTGCGCCACCAGGGAAGCCCTCATTGAGGTTTTTATTTGATTCTCTCTGATGACAAGCAAGTTGTCCTGTGCTTACTGGCCATTTATGTATCTTCTTTTGTGAAATGTCTGCTCAAGTTTTTACCCATTTTAAATTGGATTGTTTGTCTTTTTCTTACTGATTGAAGTCTAATGTATATTTTAGAGTACTGTGTCAGTTATATATATATTGTAAATATTTTCTTCCAGTCTGTAGTTTATCTTCATTCTCTTAAAGTGCATTTTTATGAACAGAAGTTGTTGATTTTGATGAAGTCCAGCTTATCAGATTTCATTTTGTGGTTTGTAGGTTATTTTTTTTATTGTTGTTTTGTTTTTGTTTCATGTCTAGAGAAATTTTGCCTACCTCGAGTTCAGAAAGATATTGTTTTCTTTTAGAAGATTCAGAGTTTAAGGTTTTATGTTTAGGTATAAAATCTATTTTGTATTACATTTGTGTATAGAATGAGGTAGGATTGAGATTAAGGCTTTTTTTTTTTTAATACCATAAGGATATCTAGTAAATTACAGCACAACTTACTGAACAGACTTTCTTTGCCTGCTAAATTTCCTTGGTACTTTTCTGAAAATAAATTGGCCATATGTGTGGACCTATTTCTGGACTTTCTCTTCTGTCCATTGGTCTACTCCCTCCCCTAAGCCAATGCTACCTCTCCATGGTCCTCTCTGAAGGGCTCATCTCCCACCCTGCGAACTGGGGTTCTTCTCTTCACGGCCTCCTTTTCAACATGAAAATACTTATTTATTGCTATTTAAATTTGTAATTAACAATATTGTTTTGTTTAAAAAATATTTATTTTTAAAATTACCTCCTATAAAACAAGTGATACTGCTTTTCCATTGATGTAATTTTCCTAAACTAAAAAAAATTGAAACATTTTAAAGAACAGAAAATTACCTAAGATACCCTTTTAAATAAATGTAAGTGAAAAGGGAACAATTGCAAAGAAAAAAATCTTAAGGAACTGTTAGTGTAGGTTGTATATAGATAAAGTAAAAAATCGTAAGGGTAACACTTTAGTGACCAAAGTTTGGGAAATACTGCTCCATACCAATAACACCAACATAAAGCATGGACACTTATCTCCAAACCATAAGACATGTTTTCCAAGCCAAATGTGTTTTCAGGTTGACTCTACTCTGCGTTAACGGGTCGAGTCCCCTGCCTGTCAGGTCTCCGGAAGGCAGAGCCTCTAACGTCTTCAGTAGCCTTAAACGTACTCGCCTTTCCTTATGGCATTTGAAACGGGCTTTGAGTGATGGAGCTCAAATTGATGGGTGGGATTTGGAGGCGTCCTAGACCAGGAAAGACTCTGGCAAGGAGTCAGAGGATAGAAAACACAGGACCTGAGTGAGGAGTCACAAAACTTGAGTGATGGGCTGTTTGCAACTTGTTGTCTGTGCCCCTCAGGTTCCCTCTTAAGTTCTTATGATGGCTTGGTCAAGAGGAATGAAAAAGGAGTGGAGATCAACTCCTCAGGCTTTTGAGAAGGCAGTGAGTAACAGTCCCCATAGCAGAATCTCCAGGTCCTTATCGCCTGGGGGAAATGATACCCTGACCGAATCTGTATGACATCAGCCAGTTTTAAAAACAGCCGCAAACAGCCCACAGGCTGGAACACAGACGACTCAGCAGGTGGTGCTTGACCTCCTCCTCTATTCCAGCTTGATGGTGTGGAGTGGACGCCCTCCAAGGAGAGACAGGCCAAGGATCTGAGGCCTCCGGTTGCAGGCCCAGAGCAAGCAGATTGACCCTCAGACTCAGGATTGTGGCATGAAGGCAAAACCTTGCCTGAGACCTGAGTGAAGCAGGCTCTGAGCTTTGAGAACTGCCCTGGAGGGTGTGGTAAGAGGGTCCCCGTGACGACCAAGGATTTTTAATGGGCTCCTTGGAGAGAGCAGCAGCTCTATCGGTTCCTCGGGTGGGCTCAGGGTCAGGGGCTGCTGTCAAGCCGCCAAGGCCTGTGACAGCCTGTGCCGCAGCGGCTGGAGGTGCGGGGGATGGGGCTGTGGCCACACCACCTTTGAATTCGGCCCCTGAATGCGATTTGTTTGACCAACCAAAATGTTTCCAAAATTTGTCTGTGTCCAAAAATAGAGGAATGTCCACCCAGATAAACCACCAAAGAAACAAACTGCTGGATGTCAGTGGAACTTCATTTACTGCTAGAATTTCTCTTGGACTGAGATGGAGAGAATGAGGTGCTTTGTTTCTGTGGAGTTGGAGCCTAAGGTGTATTTAAGTCTTGGGTGCTACATAACAGCCGTGGAAGCCAGTCCAGGAAAGTGCCGGCGCCCCCGAAGTCCAGCTTATCAGATTTCATTTTGTGGTTTGTAGGTTATTTTTTTTATTGTTGTTTTGTTTTTGTTTCATGTCTAGAGAAATTTTGCCTACCTCGAGTTCAGAAAGATATTGTTTTCTTTTAGAAGATTCAGAGTTTAAGGTTTTAT
This sequence comes from Physeter macrocephalus, assembly GCF_002837175.3. Taxonomy (NCBI): domain Eukaryota; kingdom Metazoa; phylum Chordata; class Mammalia; order Artiodactyla; family Physeteridae; genus Physeter; species Physeter macrocephalus. Next base: position 87,551 of record NC_041218.1, on the reverse strand, counting down.
GTTTAGGTATAAAATCTATTTTGTATTACATTTGTGTATAGAATGAGGTAGGATTGAGATTAAGGCTTTTTTTTTTTTAATACCATAAGGATATCTAGTAAATTACAGCACAACTTACTGAACAGACTTTCTTTGCCTGCTAAATTTCCTTGGTACTTTTCTGAAAATAAATTGGCCATATGTGTGGACCTATTTCTGGACTTTCTCTTCTGTCCATTGGTCTACTCCCTCCCCTAAGCCAATGCTACCTCTCCATGGTCCTCTCTGAAGGGCTCATCTCCCACCCTGCGAACTGGGGTTCTTCTCTTCACGGCCTCCTTTTCAACATGAAAATACTTATTTATTGCTATTTAAATTTGTAATTAACAATATTGTTTTGTTTAAAAAATATTTATTTTTAAAATTACCTCCTATAAAACAAGTGATACTGCTTTTCCATTGATGTAATTTTCCTAAACTAAAAAAAATTGAAACATTTTAAAGAACAGAAAATTACCTAAGATACCCTTTTAAATAAATGTAAGTGAAAAGGGAACAATTGCAAAGAAAAAAATCTTAAGGAACTGTTAGTGTAGGTTGTATATAGATAAAGTAAAAAATCGTAAGGGTAACACTTTAGTGACCAAAGTTTGGGAAATACTGCTCCATACCAATAACACCAACATAAAGCATGGACACTTATCTCCAAACCATAAGACATGTTTTCCAAGCCAAATGTGTTTTCAGGTTGACTCTACTCTGCGTTAACGGGTCGAGTCCCCTGCCTGTCAGGTCTCCGGAAGGCAGAGCCTCTAACGTCTTCAGTAGCCTTAAACGTACTCGCCTTTCCTTATGGCATTTGAAACGGGCTTTGAGTGATGGAGCTCAAATTGATGGGTGGGATTTGGAGGCGTCCTAGACCAGGAAAGACTCTGGCAAGGAGTCAGAGGATAGAAAACACAGGACCTGAGTGAGGAGTCACAAAACTTGAGTGATGGGCTGTTTGCAACTTGTTGTCTGTGCCCCTCAGGTTCCCTCTTAAGTTCTTATGATGGCTTGGTCAAGAGGAATGAAAAAGGAGTGGAGATCAACTCCTCAGGCTTTTGAGAAGGCAGTGAGTAACAGTCCCCATAGCAGAATCTCCAGGTCCTTATCGCCTGGGGGAAATGATACCCTGACCGAATCTGTATGACATCAGCCAGTTTTAAAAACAGCCGCAAACAGCCCACAGGCTGGAACACAGACGACTCAGCAGGTGGTGCTTGACCTCCTCCTCCTCTATTCCAGCTTGATGGTGTGGAGTGGACGCCCTCCAAGGAGAGACAGGCCAAGGATCTGAGGCCTCCGGTTGCAGGCCCAGAGCAAGCAGATTGACCCTCAGACTCAGGATTGTGGCATGAAGGCAAAACCTTGCCTGAGACCTGAGTGAAGCAGGCTCTGAGCTTTGAGAACTGCCCTGGAGGGTGTGGTAAGAGGGTCCCCGTGACGACCAAGGATTTTTAATGGGCTCCTTGGAGAGAGCAGCAGCTCTATCGGTTCCTCGGGTGGGCTCAGGGTCAGGGGCTGCTGTCAAGCCGCCAAGGCCTGTGACAGCCTGTGCCGCAGCGGCTGGAGGTGCGGGGGATGGGGCTGTGGCCACACCACCTTTGAATTCGGCCCCTGAATGCGATTTGTTTGACCAACCAAAATGTTTCCAAAATTTGTCTGTGTCCAAAAATAGAGGAATGTCCACCCAGATAAACCACCAAAGAAACAAACTGCTGGATGTCAGTGGAACTTCATTTACTGCTAGAATTTCTCTTGGACTGAGATGGAGAGAATGAGGTGCTTTGTTTCTGTGGAGTTGGAGCCTAAGGTGTATTTAAGTCTTGGGTGCTACATAACAGCCGTGGAAGCCAGTCCAGGAAAGTGCCGGCGCCCCCGTCCACAGCAGCGCGGCGTCTGAGGGCATGGCTGTGTTCAGCATGGCTGTGTTCAGCCCTGGACACTCTGGAGGAGCGGCCTCTCTTGCTCCTTGTTGCATTCCTAGCGCATTGCCTGGCATGTTCTCAGACTTGGTGAATGTTTGAGTTCGTTAATCAAAAGATGACTAAATGGTCAGGTGGCTGCCAGACTTGAAGGCTAATTAAGAATGTGCTTGAGACCTTTCTGAGTCTTCTTTTTTGGGAGTTATTATGTGAGGAAGGCCTATCCAAATCCCCTTGGCCGTAGGAATTTTTGGTTGGTTTTTGAGAAGAGCTGACCATCTTTCAGTAAACATGCAAACTCATGCTGGTCCTGTTTCCTTGGCCTGTGACAGTAAATGCTTTACAGACTGTGATCTCATTTGGAAAGATGCTAATTTTAGAAATAAATCTATTTCTTCAGAAACTTGAGCTTTGGCTCTGGAGGGTATTTTGGCCCAAATCTCCTTTTTGCTTAGGCACTTGACTTTTTGGCTTTGGTGGTTCAATAATGAGACATGAGATGCTGGGGAGAGATCTGTTTTTTTGTTTTTTCTTTTGTCTTTTTGTTGTTGGTGGTGGTGGCATTTTTGCTGGGGACAGATCTGCAGTCAGACTTGGCAGAATGTCCCTGTAACAGGGAGAACTGCTTTGTTTTAGTGATAACCAAGGGATGAAGACACTCGCTCTGACTCTTGAGTTTGGAGCTCTCAAAACAGAAACATTCAGCGTTATCCTTGGCAGACCCTAGGCCTGGGGCATGGGAAATTTATAAACAAGTTTGTAATGGAGAGAGGCATCTTTTCACGGGTCCCATGACGCTGACAGTAGCCACACAGGCTCACTGGCCTCTGCCTCCAAGAGACATCGGTGTGGCCGCTGTTAGGACTTCGCAGGGCATTGGACAATGGACTTGGGGTTCTCCCAGATCACCCCGGTGTCCTGACTGAGCCCAGAATGGACTTGGGCAAAAGGCAAAGCCACCTTCAATGTTTTCTCTCCACATTCAATTTCTCCAAATAATTGTTAATAATATTATGTCCCCTTATATTTTTGCAAGCCTTATAATTTATATAACACTGCCACATATGTTACACATTAATGTTTTGAAAATATTAAACTGATTGTGTTTTTAAAAATTCTTCTCTTTCACAAAGTGTATGTCCTCCAGATGTCATTCTGTTTTCATGGAATCAGGGAAGGGTTGGCAAATGCTTTGGGGAGAAGAAGGAGACAAGGCAGAGAAAATGCCTCCTGATATGAAGAGGAAGAAAGCAGGGCACTCTGGCCTGGAAAGTGAGAGGGAAGAGGAGCAAGAAGTCAGCAAGTAGCTTGGCATCTGCTTCTCACTCAGTCCGAGTTGAAATGCCAGAAACTGGGGAGGGGAGTTAGAGAGGTTGTGGATAAAGCCAGATGCATAAGGATGTGTGCCCCAATCCCCGCTTAGAACTCTGGGAATATCCTCCCTGTGGGCAGAGGCCACCAAATGTGAGGACCTCTAGCAGGAAGAAGTGGGGGCGGGGAGTCGGCACTTAAGCTTCTCGCAGCTCCTGTGTGCTGTGCTGTGGAAGGAACCAGAAACAGTCACACATCCTTGGGGAACACAGAAAATGGCAGAGCTAGAATACAGTGGGCTTGCCAGGGGCCACCATACAAAAGGAGAACAGACCCTACTGATGGAGGATGTGACTGAAACTTAGAGGTGTGCAGTGCCACAAAAACTGAGCTCAGGTTGGGTTAGTGGGAAAGAGCTACCAGCCCTAGTAGAGACAAAACAGTCCCCACGTTGAAGGTGCCTCTTCTAGGCATGACGCACGAGTGGTACACATACTGAGTAACACACGAGTCCGTGGAAAGATAACTTTGGAGGACTGAACAGTCAGGTGTCCTTGAAGGAAGAGTTGACATTTGGCTGAGGCTTAAACATAATAAGATAAACCAGTAAATAAGCCAGAAGCCCAGAGATGATACTCCTCTGTCATGGAGAACATAGTAGCACGGAGAGTGCATGTGCATAGTACAGTCAAGAACACCAAATAGACAGGAATAATGAGAGATGAAATTGGAGCAAGATATAAGGGAAAGTGTCAAACCAATGTCAAACCAATAAATTTTGACTTCATCTGATGGATCACATTCCCAAAGACTATTTTTTAGAAGGCTTGTTCATTGGGTTATCAATAAGTGTACCACCCAAAAAGAAGGGGAGATCCACAGTTTAAAAGTCTGGGAAACAACTGATTAAATAAAGTTAAGCAAGTTATCCCAGTGTCTTCAATAGTTCAGTGCAGTCATGAATATGACGAGGAAACATAGGATTGATTAGAGGGAAAGGAGTCAGTTACTCACAGTCAGTGGGAACATCTGAGGACAAGGACCATGCTGGTGACTGAGAGAATGGAAAGGAAGAGACGGGAAGAGAATTAGCCAGGGAGAATCCTCTGGGCAGGCAAGGGGGGAAGAAATGGGAAGAGCCAAAGTTTCAAGCTCGAGTAACCAGCAGCAGCCGAAGATCCCAGCGCTGTTTACAGAAGTGGGGCTGCTAGAGGGTGCACTGCTTGGGGAGTAAAGGGGATCTGTCTGCATCTGAAGGGCGTCAGGGTAGCTAGATGGAAACGGCCAGCAGGCAATCAGTGACTGAAGCCGAGGCTCAGGACAGAAGGCAAAGCCAGAGAGGATCTTCTTCGTACTTGCCCCTAGACCTCAGGCTAGCACAGGGTCTACCGGGCTGCACTCTCGCTGCCCGGGCCTTCTCCTGAGTCTCATGCAATCTGCTCTCTTCAGATATTACCAGCTATGCCGGATCTTTCTAGTTTTTTCTCCCCTTTCTTGACCACTTCTGCACCTCACGTTCTAGAACCCAGTTTTCCACATAACCAGTGATTTTTCAAACTGTGGTCCCAGGGAGCACTGATGTTCTGCCAGTGGGTCCTGAGTGTTCCCTCACCAAAAATGAGCAATGCTGGTCTCTTTTCCTTTGAAAATGTAGTGAGCAAGTAGCTTGACTGTTCTCTATTTTATTTTTGTCTTATTGATTTTTCTTAAACCTTTGGCACCTGCTACCACTAGAGTACAAGCAAGTGTCAGCAGATAGCAAAATAAATAAATAAAGAGTAAATGAATACCAACTTTAATTACTCAGAACCAATTGGTTATATTTGATTTGACAACTCTCTTCTGTGGACATCTGTGCTCATGATTATAATTTCATATTAAAACCTATAATATTTATGATTCTAAAACAATTTTAATAAAAATTACATATGTAAACATTCCATAGCATATAAACATATATAAGAAACTCTCCTAGGGCCACAACATTGAAATTGAAAGGATTTCACTCATTCAATTAGTTTACTGGGTACCTACCATACACAGCTAGTGTAGAGACAGTTGTAGACCTCAATTTACACTCTTCCATGGTTGTCCTAGGGCAGTGGCTGCCCAACACAGACACTCTGAGAATAGGATACATTTCTCAGCTGTCCGTGTTCTGGCCACGTGAACTAGTTCTTGGAGGCAAACACGGCAGGAATAATCTTTACTACTCTCAGGCCTTCCCCAGAAAAGCCTCCCACCTGTGATGCTCCATGTTCTTTTCCCCTCTAATGGCTGAATGTCAATATTTCAGGCAACACGGGAGGCCAGGAGTTGAAGAAGCTGAGGCAACAGAGTGCCCATCAGTCAGTCTCTGAGCTGATGAACTGCATGATGAACTTCATGTTAATGACACCCTCTTCCTCATGGCCAGGGACCCACTCAGTTATCTGTTAATGTAGTTAAAAATAAAATTTCATGTGTCAAGGTACTGGCATTTTGTGGTTTATTTGTAAAAGTATCCAGCCTTACCTTAACTAATACAACCAGGCACTAAGCAGACTTTTGGATGCAAGGATTAACAAATTGCAGATCTACACTCAAAGAACACTACCTAGTGAGGAAGACAAGCAGATAAGTAAACAGATTTTTCTAGAGTGTGTTAAGTATAGTGAAACAATATGAAGATGGTAGTGTCACGTTGCCCAAGAGGGAAACCTAACATAACTGGGAGTTGCCAGCCTGGGAAGGGGCAAGGAGACTTGTGGAGGAGGTCTAAAGCACGCGTGGGAATTCAGCACGATGCACCTAGGACACAACAGCATAGGTGAATCTCAGATACCTCATTCAAGGTGAAAGAAGTCAAACTAAAAGCTCAGTACTCTGTAATTCCTCTAATCTGACAACTGTGATAGGCAAATCACCAAGTACAGAAGACTGATCAGTGTTGACCAGGGGCTGGAGATGCAAGGAGGTGTTGACTAAAAGGGCCATGAAGGAATTTTGGAGGTTGATGGAAATGTTCTATATCTGATATTGATAGTGGTTATGTGTCAGTATGCACTTGTCAAAATTCATTGAAATGTATACTTAAATGGGTGAATTTTACTTATTATAACTCAATTTTTAAGATGTTCTGCAAAAAGGAAAATTTTATGTCTATTTTTTAAAATAAAAAAGAGGAAAAAGTGTACCATGCATACACTAATAAAAAAAATCGGAATCAACTATTTTAATATCAAAGTAGACTTCAGAAAAGGGAATATTATCAGGTATAAAGTAAAATGTTTCATAAAGACAAATGGATCAATTCATCAAGAATACATATCCATCCTAAATATGTATTCACCTAATAATAAAGCTTCAGAATATATGTAGCAAAATCTAAAAGAACTTAAATGACAAATAAACAGGGTCAACAACATTCTCCCACCATGAGAAACTAAAAAAATAAGACAAATTAAACACACACTAATCATAAGGAAGAAAAAATAAAAATAGGAGCAGAAATCAGTGAAGTAGAAATAAAGCAATAGAGAAAATTAAAAACAAAAAGCTGACTCTTTGAAATGAACAATAAAAATAATAAACCTCTAGCCACACTGATAAGGAAAAACATCCAAAAAGCACAAATTACCCATTTGGGGAACAGAGAGGACATCACTACAGATGCTATAGGTAGAAACTATCAACAAAGAAACACTATGAATACTAATAAATTTGACAACTTAAATGGACAAATTCTTTGAAAAACATAAATTACTAAAGTTCACTCAATGTATAACTTTGACATCCCATTATCTATTAGAGAAAATTGAATTCATGGTAAAACATTCTGAAAAAGAAAACCCCAGTTCTAGTCCCTAGTACACTCTCCCAAACACTTAAAGAAACATAAAACCCTTCTAACACAAACCCTTCCAGGAAAAGGAAAAGGAAAGAGCGCTTCACTACTGCTTTATGAGATTAACATCATCCTGACACCAAAAGCAAATCAAAACGTCACAAGAAAACTACAAAAATCAATATCCCTCATGAACGTAGATAGAAAAGTCCTTACCAAAATATAAGTAAATGGAATAAGCAGTACATAAAAAAGGATAATTCATCATGACTAAGTGGAGTCTTCCCCAGGTATGCAAGTTTGTTTCAACATCCAAAAATCAGTGAATGTAGTTCACCACATTGAGAGACTAAAAAGAAAAAGAAAAAGAAACAAAAAACACCATACAATCCAACCAAAAGACACAGAAACATTTTTTTCACAAAATTCAACATCAGTGTAACGTAGCTAATTAGAAATAGAAGGAAATTTCCAAAACACCTACAGCTAACATTCATTTGAATAGTGAAAGATGGTTGTTTTCCCTTAAGATCAGGACTAAGGCAATTTAGTCACCTTAGCCACCACTTCTATGCAGTATTGTACCAGGAGTCCTTTCCAGAGCATTAAGGAGGAAAAAGAATTAACCCATACAGATTAAAAAGAAATTAGTAGAACTCATTTTAAAAAAATATTTATTTATTTATTTATTTTGGCGGTGTTGGGTCTTCGTTTCTGTGCGCAGGCCTTCTCCAGCGCAGCGAGCGGGGGCCACCCTTCATCGCGGTGCATGGGCCTCTCACTATCACGGCCTCTCTTGTTTCAGAGCACAGGCTCCAGACGCGCAGGCTCAGTAATTGTGGCTCACGGGCCCAGTTGCTCCGAAAAGAAATTAGTAGAACTCATTTTTTAAAAAATATTTATTTATTTATTTATTTTGGTGGTGTTGGGTCTTCGTTTCTGTGCGCAGGCCTTCTCCAGCGCAGCGAGCGGGGGCCACCCTTCATCGCGGTGCATGGGCCTCTCACTATCACGGCCTCTCTTGTTTCAGAGCACAGGCTCCAGACGCGCAGGCTCAGTAATTGTGGCTCACGGGCCCAGTTGCTCCGTGGCATGTGGGATCTTCCCAGACCAGGGCTCGAACCCATGTCCCCTGCATTGGCAGGCAGAATCTCAACCACTGCGCCACCAGGGAAGCCCAGTAGAACTATTTTTTTTCACAGACAACATAACTGTCTATCTAGTATATCTTTAAAAATCTATTTCATAGAATTAAAAAGTATGTTTAGAAATGTCTTAGGGTACAAGGTCGATATTCAAAAATCAATTGTATTTCTACATACTAGCAATAAACAATTGGAAATTAAAATAAAACATCATATGTAATAGCATCACAAAACATAAACTGCTCAAGGATAGGTTTAACAAAGTATTGCAATATCCATACACTGAAAACAGCAGACATTACTGAAAGAATTTAAAGAAGACAAATAAATAGAGATACCATGTCAATTCATTGGAAGTCTTATTGTTAAAAATGTCAATTATCTGAAAGTGCTGTAAAGATTCAACAAAACTCCAATCAGAATTCCAAGAGAGGGGCTTCCCTGGTGGCGCAGTGGTTAAGAATCCGCCTGCCAATTCAGGGGACATGGGTTCGAGCCCTGGTCCGGGAATATCGCACATGCCGCGGAGCACTTAAGCCCGTGTGCCACAGCTACTGAGCCCACATGCTACAACTACAGAAGCCTGTGCACCTAGAGCCCGTGCTCTGAAACAGGAGAAGCCACCGCAATGAGAAACCCACTCACCGCTACGAAGAGTAGCCCCTGCTCGCCATAACTAGAGAAAGCCTGCACACAGCAACAAAGACCCAATGCAGCCAAAAATTAATTAATTCTAAAAAAAAGAATTCCAAGACAGTATTTTGTACAAATTTATAAGCTGATTATAAAATTTCACGTTAAATTAAAAGGTGTAGAATACAGTTTTGACAAATTTCAAATTTGAAGAACTTAAAATACATGATTTAAAAATGTATAATAAAGCTATACTAATCCAGACCATGAAATTTTAATGTAAGGATAGCTATATGGACCAATGGAACTAAATGGAGTCCAGAAATAAATTCACATAATTTATTTTTTACAAAGGAGCTAAGGCAATTTTATAGAGAAAGGATCATCTTTTCGACATATATTACGGGAAATATTGGATATCTATATGGATAAAAACAAAATTTTACCCTTATCTCACATCATATACCAAAAAAATTAGCGGGAAATGCATCATAGACATAAATGTTAACTTAAAACTATAAAACTTCTGTGGGAAGATGTAGTAGATATTTGTGACCTTGTTAGGTAAGATAAACTAGATATGATACCAAAAGCACAAATCTTAACAGAAAGAATTGATAATCGGGCTGTCTTCAAGATTAAAAGAGTTTAATATTCCAAAGATACTCTTTAAAAAAACTGAAAAGGCAAGGTTCAGACTGGGAGAAATATATATCTGGTAAGGCACTTGTATTCAGACTATATAAAGAACCCGCAAAAGCCAATGATAAGACATTCGATCAGATTTTAAACGTTTGTAAAAGATTTGAACAGACACATTACCAAAAATAGATATTTGCATTAGAAAAATGAAGATGAAAATGAAAAACATAAAGAGATACAATTACCTAACTAATAGAATACCTAAAATGAAAAAGACTGGCAAAACCGAGTACTGAAGAGGATGTGAATAAATGGGAACTCTCATATTTTGCTGTTGGGAATGCAAACTGGTACAGCCACTTTGAAAAACAGTTTGGAAATTTCTTACAAAATTAAATGTATATTTACCATTTAAACCAGCAATTCTACTCCAGGTTTTTACAAAGTCTTGAATAAAAATTTTATAACAGCTTTTTTCACAACTACCAAACCTGGAAACAACTAATTGTCATTCACTTGGTAAATGGATAAACAGATTATGGTATATCCGTATAACGTTATATGATGAAGCAATAAAAGGAAATGAACTACTCATAAACACAACAGCATGCGTGAATGAATCTCAAAAGTATTATGTTACGTGAAGAAGAAAAAACAGACACACAGACTACATAGTGTGTGATTCCAGTAATATGAAATTCTAGAAAAGGCAAAACTAGTGACAGGAAGCAGAGTCGTGGTTACCTGAGGAAGGTGCTGGTGGTAAAAAGCAAAGGATGATTTTGAGAGGTGATGGAAATGTGCTCTTATCTTGATGGTGCTAGTGTTTACATGACTGTATACATTTTTCAAAACTCGTTGAATTTCATACTTAAAATAAGTGAACTTTATTGCATTCGAACTATACAACAATGTAACAGATTATAAAAGAAAGAGCATACACTCCTTGTAGGAAACAGGAGTATATATTTGCTTCTCCTAAATGAAAATAATCTGAAAAAAGTTTCTAACAACTTGATACATAATATTTTGATTATTTTCTATTAATATATACTGAATATATTGCTTCATAAATTTTTCATGTAATTACACATTGTGAACATCTTTATATGTCAGTAAATGCTTCCTATACTGTCTTTTAAAGTTCACTTTATTTGTGAAAAAGTATTTAACAAATCACCCACGGTTGAATATTCGAGTAATTTTTCATTTTTCAGTGTTGCAAACTATGGTATAGTTTCAAATATTCTAATTTTAGTGCAATAATTTTGGTCAGAATTGGCTTACAGTTTCATGAACTTGATAATGGCTACAAAAAGTCTTTCAGAGGAATGGTGAAAGACCTGTTTTGGTAATGGGCTGACTCACAGATTTCAAAGTGACTCAAATGAGATTACAAAGAACTATGGTTGTCAACGGAAGATATATTTTTGGTTGATGAAGATTTTATCTACTCCTAGAGTTGACTGGGTAGAAGTGATTTCTTCAACCCAGGCTTGGGAAGGCAAACCTAACAGAGAGAGTCCTTACTCCCAGCTGACACTAGAATACTCCCAGGTCTTGCTGTGAGATGAAGTTCCATAGAGCTACAAGTCCCAATCTTCAGTCCCATCCTTTATAGCTAGAGTAACACATTGTGATAAGAGGAATGAGGCTCCGCAATGAGGTTCAGGGGATTCTGAGTTTTATTCCTTGGTCTCTGTTCGATAGATCATAACAACACCTGGCATTTTTATGTTCAAGTTCACTAAGGACTTTCACGTCCATTAATTTATCTATTACTTATTACAACCAACCCATGAAGAATGAGGGAACGGAGGCAGAAGTGCTGAGACACTTCCTTGGGTAACTAGCTCATGAATGACGGAGCCAGGGCGAGAACTGTAGATTTTTAATGTTAAATTTGATAGTCTTCATTGCCACAGGCAATCACTCCCTGTGTTGAGAGAATTCACTACATTTCACTCAGAGATGATCATTACATGAACCTACACTTTTGATAAAATGACTTAGGGTTACACACACACATTGTGCCAATGTCCATTTTCTTGGTTTTGATATTTGTTATAGTACACAGGACCTCTCTGTACTATCTTTGCAAGTTCTTCTGAATCTATAGTTATTTCAAAAAATTTTCTAAATCAATAACAAGTCAAGAAAATGTGAAAAGAACAATAAATAAGAAACAATTTTTTAACATCTTTATTGGAGTAAAATTGCTTTACAATGGTGTGTTAGTTTCTGCTTTACAACAAAGTGAATCAGTTATACATATACCTATGTTCCCATATCTCTTCCCTCTTGCATCTCCCTCCCTCCCGCCCTCCCTATCCCACCCCTCTAGGTGGTCACAAAGCACCGAGCTGATCTCCCTGTGCTATGCGGCTGCTT
>NC_041218.1:55744-75332 GCF_002837175.3 Physeter macrocephalus | reverse complement strand
TGATGTTGAGCATTCTTTCATGTGTTTGTTGGCAATATGTATGTCTGCTTTGGAGAAATGTCTATTTAGGTCTTCTGCCCATTTTTGGATTGGGTTGTTTGTTTTTTTGTTATTGAGCAGCATGAGTCCTTTTAAAATATCTAGCCATTCTATACCCAGTTTAGGTCTCTGAAAACTCTAATCATAGTTCTCAGTTTCACTGAAATTTGTTAAAACTTAAAGCAGTTCTATTCAGTGAAAACACTTATTGATTACCATTTAGTTTCAAGATGGTCCACATATTCAAAAGATAATTTTAGGTATATGTATTTGCCTTTTATTCCAATTTAAGTTCAAGGAGATTGCCCAAGATTTGGTATGAGCAGTGTGTATTACCCCATCTATCTTCATGATAACCCCAAGATATAAGTAACAGCCTTACCACCAGATTGCAGATGGGTAAACTAATCATTTAAGAAAAAATTTCCACACCATTCTATTTTCTACACAAATCTGGGGTGCTAGCCTAGCGATTTCAATCTAATTTTATTCAAAGCACATATTGTCTTTCAGGGAACCAATTCAGGCAATTTCAGTACTCGTGGCTCAGAGGAACAAAGAGTTTATTTTGGTTTTGCCTTATCCTGAAACCTTGACATGCCACATTACATGTACACATTCAAAACAACAATGCAATCATCAGTGAGGTGCTGCTCTTTCTTCCCAAGGGAAGGGTCAATTTTGAGCTTGCCTTCAAGTAGATTAGTAGACAGCAGGGAAGCTGACCTTAGACCATTTTGCTCAACAAATTCTGGGAACCATGGACTTTCTGGCTGCTGGGCAGAGATAAATTGGAAAGTTGCACATAATCCTACAATTCAGTCAACTTCTCAGAGAATAAAAATGGAAAACTTTTGGGCAGCCAACCCAAAGATTCTGAGACGCTAGCTGCTGGATCCCAAATCCTTGGCTGTTCTTTGTTCCTGTCACATGAGAGAAAGTAGCTGGCCCACATAAATGAGTCTCCTTCCCACAGAGATGCAGCGTGCTTTGCCCACGAGAACGTGAGACAAGGTCTCATTTTTCCTAAAAGATTCAGTATCTACTTATGTCACATGTTTGCGCTATAAAACAAATCACAGCACATGATTATACTACAGGATTCTTACATCTTGCATATTTATGGATTATCCAGATAGCAAATCTAAAGGAAACCTAGAGTGGGTAGCTAGATTCAGACTCTACATTTACTTGTTAAAAATAAAAAGGAAAAGCCAGTTAATGTTTACAACAGAGAAGAAACATGGAAAAGCTTTTTCACTTGTTGAGTTTACAAATGTCTTTATTGCAGTCTTTTCCTTTGACAAGAGGAATTAGCACTTAAATGTTAGCTGAGCCTCACTTCTGATAAAAAAAAACATGATCTGGGCAATTCAAATTATATTTTAATCTATCAAAACCAGAATTTTCCTTAAACGAATGATGGCATTTGGCAATAAAATGTAAAATAAAAAATAATTGATTTTCTAGCCTTAGCGTCCTACTATAGACATTAATTTTCGATTGCAAGTTATGATTCTCATTGCACAAACAATGAGAAATAAGTATTCCAGAAAAGATGTGAAACAATTAAAGCTAGATGTAGACTCTTTTTTGCCTTCAACTTCAAGTACACATTCAAACACAATAAACCAACACAACATTCCCTCCCTAGATTTGAAGTTCATGATTCAGAGATACCAAATGTAACTCAGACCAGAAGTGAAACAGAATCTGCTCTGGAAAAATAATGGTTCTCCTGAGATAATCATTAACTCTGCAGAAAAAGCCAAGACAGATGAAAGACTCTCTTTCTGGGCAGTCCATGGTGAGGTAAGTGACACTCTGGCAGCCTGATTTGAGATAGAATCCTCTGTTTTCATTTTGTGGAGAAAAGTAGAGCACCATTGCCTGTAAGCTATAGAATGCTTTAGTCTTCAAACACATCAGCTCCATTTCTGCTTAAACAGCATGAACAAAGTTCCCATTGTACCTCAGGCACCTTTTGGCCTCTAAGTGTTTGTGACTGGCTACAAGTAAGACTGGGTGATGACTGGACTGCCTGACCTTAAAAATATTGTAAAGCATAATAATGGCAGGGCTACAAAAAACTTTTCCAAGTAAATCAACTTGAACTTCATTGACCACATTTAATTTATCTTCTCTCCATGTATTCATGGTTAGAAAATTGAATCCTCATGGAATATTTGTTTATATTTCATCTTTCCATGCCGTCCTAGCCATAACGACTATAATTTATGTAGGTGCTACACGGTGAACAATAGGTCATGGGTTAGGTAGGCATAGCGTGTAAACTGTGGTTAGACTTGGATGATGAAAGAATCAGAGTATAATATATGATCCATGCATATGTGTTTTGTCTACACACATATAAATCCTTATTACCAGTATGTTTTGGTAAATTATATTTCCTTTTAAAAAATTAAATAGTAAAAACAAAAGTGAATTGATACATTCCAAAGTTCGAATAAAATATCCTTATTATGAAACATGTTAAGCCCTACCCAGCTAAACTTTTCTCTGACCCTCGTGGTGGCCCCAGGATGTTTTCTTGGCTTCAGTTCCATCTCTCCCTACTATTTCTGGATGCCCATGTGATTTGCCAGCCATTTTTTTCTCCTCCAGATCTATACCCGGCTTGTCTTTTTAATCTTTACCACCTTTCGAATTTCCAGTCTCAAAATAGAGAAACACAATGTTCTCAATCTGCTAATTCCTCATGACTCATATGGAACCTCTTTTTCCTAGGAAATTAAATAGGATTAATGGCCTCTTTGTAATGAATGTGATGCTATTTGCAGATTTTAACCCCCAACTTTTTGTCCCACCCTATTACCTATGGTGGTAACCGCACCTCACTCCCATAGGTTTGCGTCCAGCCACTGAAATGACTCTTGTCAACATCATCGCTGACCTCCATTTTGCCAAATCCACTAGTCACTTCGCTGTCCTTGGCTGTTAACCTCTCAACGAGATTCCACACCATTGGTCACTCTGTCCTTTTTATTTTCTCCCCATTTAGAGCACTTTCTTCTCAACAACACAGTCCTTTGGGTTTCCTCTGGCCTCACAGGCTGCACCGTCTCAGAATCCTTTCCTAGATCCTTCTCCTCCACAAGACATTAAACTTTAGAGAGCACCAGAGTATGTCACTGGCCCTCTATCTCTGTCTTCCCTATCTGTAGGGTTTCTCCAGGAATTCTCATACAAGAGTGTGATATTAAGTGATGTGAAGGTATTAACTAAATCTGTGTCTCCACCTGCATCTAACAGCCTATCTGGCATGACCACTGGATGTGTAACAGCTTCACAATGTGGCCTCTCCTAAGGGGAATGCTCACTTCTTCCACAGCCTGCTCTGCTTCCTGTTTCCCCTGGCAGTTCTTGGTACCACCATCCTCTAAGTTGCTTGAGCTAAAAACATGGGAATTATCCTTGGTTTCTCCTCCCATACTACCTGGCATCCAGTCTTTCAGCAAATTCTATCATCTCTACTTGCAAACACCGCCCCCCCAGCCCTTCCATTCCCCTCATCTCCCCCACTGGCCTGGGCTACGCCCCTCCTAGCTCACCGTAATCATTCAAAGCCCCCAAACTGTCTTCCTATACCTACATTTGCTATTTACATCCGATTTTCTATAATACAAAGTGACTTTTTGAAAACACAAGATAGTTGTCTCAACAACTTGATTTTTTGTTTGTTCTATAACCCAGACAACACCCTAAGTCAGCCGTTCATCTGTCTCTCCACTTGAAACACCGTGAGTGACCCACCGTTGCCTGACACAGATTTCTGTGCTTTCCTTCTTGCTCTTTACAGCAATTTTGACCACTTTGCTCCTAAAGTTTGGTGCCACCGCCTGGCCTCTGCCATTCTGGAACCCTGTAATCCCAAATGATACGAGAAAATCCAATTCCAGCTACATCTCCTGCTGTCAACCCCAGATTTCGGTAGCCACCCCACGTTGCCGTATTAAGCCAGCATCCTTCATCAAGAGACTTGTTAACAGTCTGATTGAAGCAGATGTTCTCCAGGGTCTCCCAAAGGAGTATATTGGTATCACATGATAAATCTGCTTTAATATTCCCCCCTCTCCAAAACTCTGACCCTTCCTCAGGATTCTAGCAAGGCTGTTCTGCCATTTCTGCTCTTTCCTGGAGGATATCAGTGTCTTCTGGGTGCCACCCTAGCAACACTCGAGAACCAGCCTCAGGGGTCCTTGGCTGGGTTGCTAATTCCTAAGCCGACCACTTTCTTTCTTTTCAAGTCTTCCAAGCAGCTAACCGAAGGCAGCTAAGTCCATGACCATCTCACTTACGCTGCCTCTGAATCACTTGGCTCCCAGAGCCCAGTGAGTCCCGTGCCCCAACTGTTTCCGCTCCAGTTACCAGGGAAGAGCCTTACTGAGGATGCTAGTGGGTGTCACCTACTAGCAATGGAGGCCTCATTGCTGTCAGACCTGGCTCCAAAATCCCCTGCTAAGGTCCTGTTTTAGTCTGAGTTCTCTCAAAGCAGAACCCAAGGCAAGAATATATGTGCACAGTATTTACCTCAGAAGTGATCCCAGGAAGAAGAAATGAAAGACCAGGGAAAGTGAAGCAGGAAAACAGGGAGAGTTGACACAAGAAGGTCTTATCTATTGGTCACCAGGACCTTCTGCAGGGCATATAAAATGCCTTTCAAAGTTATCTGCTAAAGAGGTGAAGATGAAGGGCATCAGATCCCAGACTCTTCCCCCTCCCACTGGCTGGGAAATGGCCTCCGTGCACTTATTACTTGTGTGTGTGTGAATGCAGGGCAGGCATCAAGAAGCCCTAAGGCAGAAAGTGTGGCTCAAGCTTGAGGTAAGGCACAGGCTTCCCCAAGCGGGCAGCAGTGCAGAGGTGACCTGGTGCTCTAGGGTGAGGCTGGGGGTGTGAGGTCTGTAGGAGAAACAGCCAGACCTGGGCAAAGTCAATTCACCAAGAGGGTAAGGAACATCAGACCCTTGTTGTTATTCCACCTTAGACAGTCACTTAAATTCCCTGGCCCTCCCTCAGCTTATTCGTTTGTAAATTGTGACACTTGGACTAAATTAGTGGTTCCAAAACCTATCTTTAGAACAGAATTACATTGGGAACTCTTAAAGTCATGTGAATCTGTGTCCCAGAAATTCTGATTCAGTGGGTCCTGGGTACAGTACAAGAAATCATATTTCGTAAACCTCCTGGATGATTCTGATGTAGTTAGTCTGTGCACACACTTCTAGAGTCCCTTTTCATTCTGTGACTTGGTGGATAGTTAGCAATTGGATAAATGATGTTGGAATTTCAAGATAAATATAACATGGCACTCTTTACTTACAGACCTTGCAATGTGCTCATTTAGATGAGATTTACACACAAGAAACAATACACTCGTAACATAAGACAATATCCAACCAGATATTGCAGATCACACAAATCTCACTTGTAGAGGTGTTGTTTTAGCAATAATCAAAGCATTCTTCTCTTCATTCTTTTTTACCCAATTTAATAAATACTTATTAAACACACTCTATCTATTAGATATATATTATCTCTGATATTGATCTGGTACTATGAGGGATAAAAAGATGAATAAGACTTTGTCCTCATCTGGAAGGAGTGTACAACAGATGTGCAGAAGTAAAGAATTAAGGCAGATGGGCTTCCCTGGTGGCGCAGTGGTTGCGCGTCCGCCTGCCGATGCAGGGGATAAGGCAGAATGCTATGTCATAGGTGGGGAGGGAGACAAACAAAGCCTGTAGATTTTTCAGTGAAGAAAGCAATCATTTTTTGCCAAGTAAGGAATGCAAGACTTTTGGTATCGTTTATTTATTTATTTATAATTAATTATTTATTTTTGTCTGCGTTGGGTCTTCGTTGCGGCGCGCAGGCTTTCTCTAGTTGCGGCGAGCAGGGGCTACTCTTTGTTGCAGTGTGAGGGCTTCTCATGGTGGTGTCTTCTCTTGTTGCAGAGCACGGGCTCTAGGCGCGGAGGCTCAGTAGTTGGGGCTCGCAGGCTCTAGAGCGCAGGCTCAGTAGTTGTGGCCCACAGGCTTAGTTGCTCTGTGGCATGTGGGATCTTCCTGGAGTAGAGCTCGAACCTGTGTCCCCTGCACTGGCAGGCAGATTCTCAACCACTGCACCACCAGGGAAGTCCCCTTGGTATAGTTTATTACTTTCTCCAGCTATGTTCAACAACCAAGGACAGAACAGAAGAGAGCAGAATTTGAGGAAGATGGGCATGGAAGTAAGGCAAGACAGTGAAGGACTCTCAGGGTCCCCCAGGAATGTTGTTACACTGAGTTGGAGCCAGTGAAGCTAAAGTAGAGTCAGAGGACATGGGACTGTTCTGGAGAGATGAGGAAACAACACGTCAGGATCTGGGGAAGTGAGCACAGCTTTAAGGTACTCTGAGAGATGGATTTCAACAAATTTAGAGTTTGTAAGCTTGAATGGATGGCAGTTTCACATAATGGGTATGGTCCGAAAGTGTCCATAGACTACAGATGAGGCTGTTCCAGAGGGTCTCAGGAGCCCTCAGGAACGGCCTACTGATGCGGACCTGACAGGTGTAACTGGAAGCGGGTGTATGCTTGGCCAACCAGAACACAAGCTTTAGGAGAAAAGGGCTTCCTGTCCTCAGTCTATCCTACGATAGCATTAAAATGCAGCTCATGAATTTGCAAGTCAGGGATAATCTCTGAAACTTACTAGGACTTAGTGGTTTTTAATTCCCAGTGGCAGAAGCACTGAGTACAGCTCGCTCATTTGTTCAACTTAACTGAAATTCTCAGCGACCTGGCCTCCCTACTTTTCCCCTCAGGATGCTGCCACTACAATAGCTATGGCTCAGAGACCTTCAGACCAGTGGGCCTGCTGTCAGCCCAGAGCTGTGGACTGAACGTGACCCCTGGTGGCCTCTTGCACCCGTGCACACACCTCCTTCCCTCTAGAGATGGGTGGTTTGGGACCGGTCAGTGCAGACTCTGCTGTGGGCGGGCACACTTGGCTTCTATTTCAAAGCACCCAAATCAACTTGGCGAGCCGGAGGGACACGAAAAGTTCCTCTTAAACAGTTGGCAGTCAGCAGTCCTGACACTGAGGAGCAGCCGAGCGTGGCCAGGCTGTTCCAGGAAGCCCAGCCTCTGTTCGGAACAGTTGAAATCACAAAAGCTCGCCATGTGCAAACCCTCCAGCTCTGCTCACTTCATCATTGGAGCCTAACTGCCCTCAAACTGTCGCTCCTCTTCCTGAATCATCAGTTTTCTTGGAAAATATAATTAGACCCATAAGAAGGAGAAAAGAAAAGAAAATAGTATGAAAGAGAAGCTAAGCCAAAATGAGCAAAATGCTTTAAGTCAAAGGGAAGGGAAAGTAAGACTTGTCAGCAGCCCCTCAAAAATAATATGATTATCTTTTACTCCCCCGCCTTTTTTTTTCTTTTTTGCTGGCATTTCTGATGTAACTACTTTGTACACATGAGGGCAGTTTTAAAAACATTTTCAGAGTGCTATAGCTTCCTGTTGGGGATAACGTAAGTATAATCTTGCCTGCAGGCAAGAGACATCATCACACAAACTCTCAACCTTTCTGTGACTCTTAAACATAGATGCTGAGAAAAGTTTCTGAGAGCTTCTTCTCAGAAACATAAGAAATGTTGAAATCATTATGTGATCATTCAAAATATAGTCTGCCATGTGACCCAAGTTAATAGAATTTGCTGTGCTTATTTTGTTTTTAAGGCATAACCAGCACAAATGCATTCTCTTCTAATGGCTTGGTGCTGCTATACATAAAAGGCATAAACAGGAATTTTGGAAACATTGCGTTTTCACGTGATTCAAACAAAGAAAGAGTTCCAATATGAAAATGAACTAAATAAAAATGAGATTGGCCTCTTCATGAAAATAATGATGAATATGTTTGTGAATTTAAAAATTAGCCCTCTAAGATAAATTATTGAAGACTTTCATATTTATCATTATCTTCTGGATAATAAACCTAGAATTAAATTTAACTCCTGTAACATACAAACTTAACATAATGGAAAAGCATTAATAAGCGAAATAAAACCATGCAAAATATCTCAGATAAATAGGTTTGATGGTTGCACATTATAGCTTGTGTTGAGGCTGATTTGTCTTAGAAATCTATCAAGATTTCTTCCCTCAAAACACTCTGCTGAGGCAGGGAAAGCTCTGGATACTGTGTTTCAGGGAGTAACTCCAACCAAGGAGAAGGATCGGCATCTCCTATGTTCTCTACACATTGAAGTCTCAGGGGGAAATTTGCCTGTCACGTTTTTGTAACTCTCAGCAATATGGGCATTTTAGATATTTTTGACAGACACCAAACACCACACAAGAAAACTGGAAAGGAGGGCTCCACAGGGCCTGGCGTACACAAATTTGACTTGTGAGGAAAGGCAGAGCTGTTTACAGATAAAGTGATCAAGGTGTTAAAAAAGTGGCAGATGTGGAGAAAAGAGAGACAAAAAATTGGGGGTCAAACAGGACGGAGCACAGAGTTTTTAGACAAAGAAAGTTGATACTCTGGGTCCTGCGAGCTCCGTTGAAACACTCATGACTCAGGGACTTGAATCAAATGAAAGATCCACCTGGTGAGTTTTGTTTTGTTTTGTTTTGTTTTTTTTTTGGTGGTACGAGGGCCTCTTTCTGCTGCGGCCTCTCCCGTTGCGGGGCAGAGGCTCCGGACGCGCAGGCTCAGCGGCCATGGCTCACGGGCCCAGCCGCTCCGCGGCATGTGGGATCCTCCCAGATCGGGGCGCGAACCCGGTTCCGCTGCATCGGCAGGCGGACGCGCAACCACTGCGCCACCAGGGAAGCCCGTGAGTTTTGTTTTGAAAAACTAGATCTATAGTTTCAATTCTGACTAGCACTAATGAATTAGGTTATGTATATTTTTATACTGTCCACAGTTTCAAGTAATAATAATTTAAAAAATACTTACAGAAGCCATTCATTGAACACTTACACTTTTCTTTACATAAACCTTAAAATCTATTCTCCTGACAATCGTATTATCACATTCTGCATGAAGAACCCAAGGTCAAGAGAGAATGAGTAACTTGCCCAGAGTCGTGCAGTAATATTAATACCGAAATTGAGTTTGAACCCAGTTCTTCCTGACTTTGAAGACCACATAACTAAACGTGACGTATGCCAAACCGATTATTTCAGCTCAAAGTTTATAAAAATAATGCTGTTTTTGGTTCTAAATTCAATCTGATTCAAGTCTTTGGCAGTTTATTGAGAATTGCTGTATTTCAGGTGTGTGTATTGAACTCACAGCAGAAACATAATTGTTCATGTTCTGATACCTGCCTGTACCCTTGCAATTGAGCAAAATATCTACAATCTAATTTTCAAAAATAAAGAAAATCCCACAGAAGAAGAAAAGTGATTATTTTCCATAGTAAATTTAATACCATCAGGTTTTTTCCATGACTACAATAAAAATTGAAACTTGGTAAAGAAAGATATCTTGGTCTTTCCTTAGGTTGCTTTCCAGTTTTTAGGCATACTGACCACACCTTACCACTCGGCTAACACCTCTCAGAGCTTTATTTGTCGTAGTATTATTATGGCACTACTTATTCAGAATCAGTTAGGGGAAACTGTAGAGCAATTATATATCTGAAATGTTTTCTGAAGCAGGTCCAAATCCTCACATATGTTCCTGGCAGATTAATCATCTCTGCAGAAGGATATCAGCACACCGGACTTTATCACTGGGATGAATTCAGAGTCATACTCTACTTTCCTGCGAAGTAAGAGAGACTAAACTGCTAATTTGGGGGCTCAGACTACCAAATCTACAGTTGAGCACAGAAGCACACTTATTTTCTGATGCTTCTTCCAAGAAATCCAGGACCTTGGAGAGAGTTCACCCAAAGCTAAAGAAGTCTTTCTCACCTGTGAGGCTGTACTGTTACCACAGAATGGCTGTTCCCCACTCAGATTCTTGCAAGGAGTTGTGTCCCTCTAAATCTGCCACCAAACCCATGGAATCTTTTCATTCTTACTAAAGAGAATGTAAACAGTTTGCAGGAAAATGAGAAATCTATTATGTGCGGGATGTCTCCTCACCATTCAGTAGTGAAATGCACAAAAATATTTCCAATTCAACTACCCTAGTGCACACCCCCCAAATCTGACTGAATTTCAGTTTGGTAGGTTAGCCGAAACCAAATAGCCATTCATTAGCTACTAACAGTTGTCTACGTGTGTGGAGGCTATGATATCTGAAAATTATTGCTGGAATTCCTGGTAAAAATTTTAACATGCCTAGACATTTCTGAGAAAAATACATAAATTCAACATGGGAAATATTTGGCATTCTGTGAAAATTCCAAGTCTCAGTAGCTCCCAATTTTGAAATATACCTGCAAAATGTCCTGGTTTCCCATTCATTTATTGATGTATTTGTGTGTTCTTGAGGACACAAAATATCATATATATGCTAAGAAAGACCAGGTTACATAGCAATTACCCACAAGGTAGTGATTTCATTCTGGTTCCACTGTGGTGGGGTAAGAACAGTACAGCCCATTCCTCTCTCTGATTACAACTAAAAACTGGACAAATCTTTTAAAATTCTGAAGATTCTGGAAAATAAATAAAAATGGGAAGATTGTAAAGGAAGTCACAAGTTACAGAGGTGACCTATGTGGATTTTCTCCTTTTTTTCTTCTGGAGAGGCACCATGCAAAGGGGCCCCTCAAGGCCGAAGCATGCGGGGAAATGGCAGAAGGGAGAGAGAGCCAGAAAAGGGGCTCCAACTCTGTCTATGAACCTGCACAAGTCTCAACCGAATTCCAAAGCTATGCATGCACAGGAAAGACCCAGAGAACAAAACTGACATTCGGACTCTCTTTGCAATCTCAGCTGCACCCCTGAGTCACGCACAAGTCAGATGAAAAGACCTGAAGAGGTGCTTCCCCAAAGTAGACACACAAATGGCAAAGAGGTCTCTGAAAAGATGCTCAACGTCATTAGTCATCAAAGAAGTGCAAATTAAAACCACAATGAGATCCCACTTTCACATGCTTCAAATTGGCTAATGTGGAAAAGACTGATGATACAAGCATTGGTGAGGATATGGGACAACTGGAACTCTCATACGTTGCTGACGTAAAATGGTACAACCGCTTTGGTGTACAGTTTGGCAGTTTCGTAAAAAGCGAACACACTCCTACTACACAGCAGAGACATTCCACTCCTGGATATTTAACCTAAAAATATAAAAATATATGTCCATGCAAAGACTGGTACGTGACTGCTCATGGCAGGGTTTTTGGTTTTGTTTTTTTGGTAATAGCCCCAAACTAGAAGCAACTCAAAAGTCCATAAACAGGTGAATGGTACGCAAAGTGTTGTACTTCCATCCAGTGGAATGCTACCCACCAATAAAAAGGAATGAATCACTGATAGATGGTACAACACGGATAAATCTCAAAAATCATTAAGCTGAATGAAAAAAGTTAAGCAAAATGAGTACATACTACACGATTCACTCACACAAAAATCTATAAAGTGCAAATTATGACTTCTCCTAGAGGATGCTTGTGGTGGAAAGCGTTCCTAAGATTTATACAGAACCAGGAGAATGCGCAGGCCTCTAACACATCAGATGCAGAAAAGGCATTTGTTGAAATTTAACACCCATTGACTATTTGTAAAGCATATTTTAAACAGCTCCAATCTCACTAACCCAAATATTACTCATCTTTCAAGCTCCAATCAAGCTTGAATTCTTTTCTAATCCTTTCCTTGAGATTTGGAGTTAGCAATTGCTTCCGGTGGAAGCACGGCTCCTTCAGTTTGGCCTTCTCCCCAGGAGCAGTGCTCACTCCTAGAGGTGGTCCTTCCTCCCAGGGCATGGCCTGGCTCGGCGGCCTGGCTCGGCCCAAGTCCCGGTATCTCCAGTTCCCTAAGGGGGCCCTGTGCGCCTGCCGCTCTGAGTAAGCCAAGGGTGCACAAAGACTACACAGGCTTTTGCACTAATTTCCCTTCGGCTCTGTACTCTCCCTGACCTAAATCACAGCCACTTAACACCCCTGAGTTCTGACCTCTGCTCCTCTGTCCAGAGAGCCTGTGGTGTCCATGTGAGCTCCGTCCCCTGTGCTAAAGTTTGGAAGATGCTCTCAGGGAGAAGCAAGGACAAATGTGATGCTCACATGTGTGCTTCCTTTCTCTCAAAGATCACAGCCTGCATTTGTTGTCAAAGGCCTGCAAAGAGCAGCTTTGCATATTTTATTCAGCTTTATATTTGTTAGTGGCAGGATAATAAGTGCAATATCATTCATTCCATCATGGCCAGAACGTGGTGAGATTTCTTTCATGTTGAGAATATTATACTTGGAAATTTGCTGTAGAAAGAATCTGAGTCTTGGGAGGACATTACCTTCTCCCGGGCGTATTTTTTTTTCGCTCAGCCAGGTGTCAGTTTTCCAGGGTTGAGTTGGTTCACAGCTAGGCAGTGGTAACCACTGTAGTCAGCTAGTTACTTCCAGTTACCCTTGTTCCAGCAGGACTGGTGTTGTAACCCTCCAGGCCCTGGTTGTCAGTGCCCCCTCCAGCCCAGAGGCTCAGTCCCACAGACTCTCCCAGAAGGAAGGCCCCAGAGCCCGGTCACTTCTCTTGATTCCATCCTCTCAGGGAACTCGGCCCTGTGATTCTTCACCATCATTAGTATATACTTGTATATATCAATTTATATATACATCAGATATATACATTTATTCAGCTTTTTCAACAGGAGATGGTCCAGTGATCTAGACCAGAGGCCAACAAACTTTCTGTGAATGGCCAGATGGTAAACATCTGAGCCTGTGGGATGCACCACTCAGCTGTGCTGCTGTGACTTGAATGCAGCGCGTAAAGGAGTGAGTGTAGCTGTGCTCCTATAGATCTTTACACACGTATCAGGCATCAGGCCAGATTGGGCCACAGTTTGCCCTGATCCAGGTGATTGCTACCAAGGCCCCACTTTTTACTTTATTTTTTGATATGGTCTCCTCGTCTGTGAGTTAGTTGAGGAGTGAATCATGTTTCATATTTCTCTGGCATCTTATTCAAGCCGACACCCAGCTGGGCACATGCCATCTGTCTCATAAACACTGTTTAAATGTTCAGCAAGAAGGAAGACACAGGTGTCGAATTGTGGCTAGAGTCTGGACTGAGAAAAATCTTGTGTGATGGGAAATTATATTTTAAATTGTCAAGGCAAGATCTTTTTCAGGTTTTTTGAAAGCTTAGGAATTAAAATTCTCAAGGAATAATCCTGTGCTTTAGGTTTGAACCAATTAAACTACAAGAGGGAAGAGTAGGCATTAAAATATAAAGGTTTCTTGTTTAAAGGTTTTGAACACATATATTCAGCCTTCTACCTTCAGTTATTTAGAGTTTGCTGGTTTAGGAGTTATCACCTCAAATCAGACATCAATTACATTTCTTAAGACTGAAAATTTCAGAACTACTTTATAAGTGTGAAAAATGTCTGTGCCTCTTTCCTGGGATAAATTCAGTGATTAAAAAACATTCAGAATACAAAATTGAAAAAGAAAAGATACTGTTAGTGCTGCTTATAAAGTACAAGAGCCTTAATGTGCAATGTTTTGAAATGGGGCCAGATAAAGTGGGTAAAATTGATAACTCCTTGAATCATAAAAACATTTATAAGACTTAAAAGCATCGAGCTTAGCTTGGTACTGAAATGTTTACCTAAATGAAAATAGCTATAATGCATTGGAAGTTCTTGATTTAATATGAATCATTTTTTCTTGTCATTGTAGTGATGAGCCAGAACACGGCTTGAAACCTAACACATTTCCAAACCCTGAATCCTTGCCGTTTACCTAATTTTGTTTTTACTTAGTTATGCTACTTCTGCTTTGTAGTTTAAAATAAGGCTATTGAAAATGTTAGAAGAAATGTTTTTTTAAATGGTTCTTTTTTTGGCTATGAAAATGGAAAATCTTGGAATAAAATAATATCCAGCATTGGTTAGAGTTTGAGTGTACACTCTGACACATGGGTGTAATGTTTCTGCAGAACAATTTGTCAGGGCATAGCAAAAGCCTTGGAAAAAAAATCATACGCTCTTTAAACCGAAATTATTATTTCTAGGCATATATCCTAAAGAAACAATCAAGGAAATTTAGTTGAAATAATAATATTACGCAACCATAAAAGTGATATTGTAGAAGTGTGTTTATTAACATGAACAGACCTTGTGTGGGTTGGCTCACTCTACATCACTCTGTGCTTATATTATTAAATATAGAAGTGAGAAGTCACGGTTACATTGGCCAGAGTCTCTTGCAGCTAGGGATCCATACATAACCTAAGTTCTGCCAAGGAAGTCCACCTGTGCAAAACTGGATGTGGAAGGGAGTGATGGGAAGGGACACACTGAAATGTCAATGGTGGTTGACACCTGCTTGTACCTGAACGCATGTGGCTAGCCAGCTTCATCTACAGTTTACAAAGCATGGGCTAGATCATCTCCATTTCAATTACAGGACACTCAGCATCCACGAAACACATGGCAATCAATATAATCTGCAATTCTTTTGCTTGTAGTTGATGCCACATTCCACCAGCACAGCAGATAACAGAATTACAGCACTGCACCACCAGGAAGTCTACACCGATGACTTAGTAAGGAGATAGAAGCTGGAGATGTGAGCAGCTGTGTTCCACAGGCTTCAGCCATATAAACAGTCTCAAGTCTTCAGCTGGTGAGAGCTTACTCCTCTAGTTTAAAAAATGAAGTCAAATTTTAAAACAGAGAAAGGGGAGGGTGGGGCAGTGCTCAGGAGAGGAAGATAATGACAGACTCTTTGGTCACCAGGATGCAACCTGACAACTCCTCCGCCTGCTAAAGCACACGATGTAAACTGTCTGCATAGGCACCCAGCCCACACGCGCCTGAGTGTGTGTGTGTGTGTGTGTGCGCGCACACGTGCGTCTCTGAGCTTGTGCACGCGCACCCAAACTCCCTTTGAGAAACTGTTTCCAACGCTAGACTGTTATCGTAAATCTGGCCAGAGTTTCAGTTAGTGCTTGTCTCAAGAGGGCCCTTCTAATACTGGACAGTTTTTCAGAATATCCACTCTCCTTTTTAGGAAACAATGAAACAACACAGTATGGAGGTGATTCATCTTTGGCGAGAGAACTGGATTTTTAAAAATAATAATACTATATATAAAATAGATAACTAATTAGGACCTACTGTACAGCACAGGAAACTCTACTTAATATTCTGTAATGACCAATATGGGAAAAGAATCTAAAAA
Source organism: Physeter macrocephalus (assembly GCF_002837175.3). Taxonomy (NCBI): domain Eukaryota; kingdom Metazoa; phylum Chordata; class Mammalia; order Artiodactyla; family Physeteridae; genus Physeter; species Physeter macrocephalus. The sequence continues at coordinate 59,965 of NC_041218.1, read as the reverse complement.
AGAGTGGATATGTGTATATGTATAACTGATTCACTGTGCAGTAAACCTGAAACTAACACACATTGTAAATTAACTGTACTCCAATAAAAATTAAAATAATAAGAATAATGATAATAATAATACCTAACAGCTATCGAATGGCTCTTTTGTACCTGAAGATGCACCAGGTGCTGCCTAACAATTTCTCCAGCGTTAATAACAACCTTGAACTAAGGAACATTGTTACCTCCCTTTCCAGACGGGCAATGCCTTGCCTGAGGTCACCGAGTTACTAGACGCCAGGGCTGGATTCACCCCACATCTGGAACGAGCACTCCTCGTCGTGACCCTGCCAAGGCAGGACTTAGGGAAGCCTCCCGGAGCCCCACGTGTTCCTTGTACAACTGTCTCCACCCCCAAGTTCCAGACAGCCTTTCTCCCAAATGCTTCAGCCGCATCCTGCGAGCAGCTCCAATTAGAGCTAATTTCCCTCTTCCTTCCTGGGAGAGATGGGGGCACTGCCCCACCAGCCCTCGTAGACCTGTTGCGCTTTCTATCCACGGGTCACCCGGGGTTGACCCCTCTGGCTCTATACAACCCTAATCTGATAGACTCCAAGCTGCAACACGCTGAGTGGTCTCACTTTGCCTCTGACCACAAACCCTAAGTGTTCTCTGGCTGTGTGGAGTCCTCTCTACCCCCAAGGCCACTGTCACATCTTTGCTGCCTCAGGATCCGACCACATCCTCTCCTGTGTCGGACTCAGGCAATGTCTTGTTTTTATTTCACAAATGAAACATGAGCAGTCAGACTGGAACCTTATCTTCCAACCAAGAATCTGCTACCTTCTTGTACCTGAACCCATGTACAGGCTGTGGCTGGACTGTGTCCTGTCTCGGCGGGTAAACCCTGTGTCCCTCCGGGGCAACAAGCCCCACGCAGCTACTCAAGGATGTCACCACACTCCCAGCCACATCTTCTAATCTTCAATCATCCCACATCTTCTAATCTTCAATCATTGACTTTTTTCTTCGGGTAATGGCCTACCCAGGTGCTCAGGGCCAAAAACATTTCCCTAGATAAGGAAACTTTATCTCCTCTCCTGGCTCGCCACCAGATCCTGGGGCTGTGTCTCCAGAGCCCTGTTTGGCCCACTCGCTTCTCAGCAGCTGAGTCTCTGCCCAGATTGCAGAGAAGCCTCCTGGCTGTGTCTGCTCTGTCTCCCCTGACAGTGCCCAGAGCCACCTTCCTGAAACAGGCATCGCAGTCCGGCTCTGTCCTGCCCGGGCCTCCAATAGGCTCCCATTATGCTGAGAATAAAAGCTAAGCTCTTCACCAAAGCCCGCCTTGACGTGCTGGCTTCCTCCTACCCCCAGCCCCTGACGCTTGCCATGTCCTCGACCTCGGAACTTTCCCCAAGATCCCCATGAGGTCACTTTCTCGCATTCAGTGTCTCCTCAACAATCTCTGACCTTGCGTCGTTTCTTCACAGCACGTATTCCCATTTGAAATTCTATTATTTATTTCCTTCTCTGCTAGTTTGTCTCCTTCACTAGAATAAGACCTCCATTGGCAGGGGCTTAATCTGTCTTGTTCACCACTGTGTCTTCAGTGAGCACATAGTAGGAACTCAATAAATGCTGGTTTGAATTAATTAAGTAACCGGATCCCAAAGCCATGTTTACCACCACACTGCATGCTTGACATGAGGAACCCAGGGAGAGAAAGTGCATTTCCAGAGAGAAGACCATGTGCCTAGGGAGGTATTATGTGCTGGGCTTCTCTGCTCATATTTATTTTCCCATCAAGAGACAAGGCCAAATTAAAAAAAAAAAGATATTTACAACCAGTTTATCCTGAAAGTTACAAAGCTTAGAACAATATAAGTTCTCTTTGAAACACATATAGCTGATTTTGCATCTGATGCAGGCCATGGAGGGATTTTGCAAGTAAGTTATTATCCTGGTATTAGCGCTTTAATTTTGTTCAATAAAAATATTTATATTTTACATTTTAAACAAGTTTTGGATTGTTGAAACCCCCCCAAAATACACCAACAAATTAGATTTCACACATATACCGGGTTCTTCAGAACCCAACCAGTGTCAGAACATGACACGCTCATGCCTAGAGTGGAAGGGAAAGAAGGGCTTAACTGGGGCTCAAGCCCCCTGTGGGACTTTGGGAGCCGGTAGAGGGCCTGCGCCCGACTACCCCAGACAACGCGCCACAGCTGGAGCGTTCTCCCACCAGCTTATGTCACAACTGCTGTGGACCTGCTCCCAGGAGGTCCAGCCTGCTCTCTGGACAGGAGGATTCCAGAAGCCAAACAAAGACTTCAGGGAGAAAAGGCACAGGTACTTGCAGTTGGAATCCACGGGACATGCCTGGGCGTGGCGAGTGCCATGGGGACATGGGTGAGGACCCATGTCCTCACCTGCCATCAGGGTCCTCCCTAATGAAGAAAAAAATCTCGCAGAGTTTGGGTCCTTGAGGAAGGCTCCATGGTGAGTTAAGTCTTGAAAAATAGTTCAGATTCTAGGCAGAAAGGAGGGAGAGAGCAACAGTTTGGACCTCTGGCCTGGCAAGAGCAAAGGTAGGCAGCAGTAGGGCAACATCTTGCCAGGGGTCTGATGGAGACTAGAAGGAACTGAGGCTACACTCTGGAGGAACCTGAGTTCACAGGTTTCTTTAAGCGACTTAAAGACTGAAAGTAGATCACCAGCTCCTGCAAAACTGCTGATGTATCTTATACCAGGAACTAGGCTATCTCTTTTATCCAGGGGTTATTTTAAAGTTCTGAGTTGCTTTCAAAATTCTCCAGACTACAGGGGCAGGCAATGGGCCTTCCACCACTGGGTACTATCTTTTAGAGTCATTAGGCCGTAAGTTTGAGAGATGTATGTTTTTTAAAGTACGTTTTAGTCGTAGATGTACGTCTGAGAATTCAGAAGTAATAGGAATTTGTAGTTGGAAATTTATTTAACTACACTAGCAGAGGGCTGTCTTAAGCCTCTGGGCCCATCCTCTCTGGGATGAAAAGAGAAACAGAGGCTGTGGCTTGGGAACTTGTCACACTCCTGCCCAGAATGTGACACGGTGAGTTGGGGTCAGCGTTGGTCCTGCCTTTGGGCGAAAGAACTGGGGTTTTGTTCCCTCATATCAGGCGGTGCTTGTCTTAGGGTGGAGGTGAGGTGGAAATTCCCTGGTAGGGCTTTCTTCTTTGGGTGACGCAACTCCACATCTGGGGCAATCTGCCTAGTGCCCAGCCAGAGAGCACCCAGAGCTGGGACAAGTGGGGCCTGCCGGGGCCTGGAGGGGACCAGCAGTGTCTGCTTGGAACTTATGTTTAGAATTCGTGGGGTTTTTGTTGAAATATAGTTGATGTACAATGTTACATTAATTTCAGGTGCGCGTAGTGATTTGACATACGCGTTCCTCATAAACTGATCACCACTTTACGTCTAGTAACAATTGGTGCCCATACAAAGTTATTACAATATTACTGACTATATTCCTCATACAGTATATTATATCCCTGTGGCTTGTTTATTTGAAAACTGGAGCTTCATACCTCTTAATCACCTTCATGTATTTCACGTCCCCCACCTTCCTCCCTTCTAGTACCAGAGGGGTTACCTGTATCTAAGAGTGTTCTCTGTATCTAAGAGTCTGTTTTCAATATATTTTGTTTGTTTGTTTTTTAGATTCCACATATAAATGAGATCATATGGTATTTGTCTTTCTATGAGTTATTTCACTTAGCATAATACCTCTTGATCCATTCATGTTGTCGCAAACAGCAAGATTCCATTTTTTTTAATTTTTGAATTTGATTTTATTTATTTTTTTATACAGCAGGCTCTTATTAGTCATCAATTTTATACACATCAGTGTATACATGTCAATCCCAATCGCCCAATTCAGCACACCACCATCCCCACCCCGCCGCGGCTTTCCCCCCTTGGTGTCCATACGTTTGTTCTCTACGTCTGTGTCTCAACTTCTGCCCTGCAAACCGGTCATCTGTACCATTTTTCTAGGTTCCACATACATGCGTTTATATACGATATTTGTTTTTCTCTTTCTGACTTACTTCCCTCTGTATGACAGTCTCTAGATCCATCCATGTCTCAACAAATGACTCAATTTCGTTCCTTTTTATGGCTGAGTAATATTCCACTCTATATATGTACCACATCTTCTTTATCCACTCATCTGTCGATGGGCATTTAGGTTGCT